>NC_079427.1:35634772-35771638 GCF_026213295.1 Gadus chalcogrammus | reverse complement strand
TTCATGGGTTTAATCTGGAGAAAAGTATAGCAAATTATAATCACAAGATTTTTACATGATTTAGTGTAGCTAGTGCTTATTTATTGTTGTGGTCATGTTTTGTTTGAGCTGAAGACCTTTGGGTCATGTTAGTTTGATCTGGGTGATATTAGAAATGGTGGGCCAGATGTTGTGGCGTTGCGGCTCCTGGTTTGTCCTGGCCAGATGTTGTGGTGTTGTGTTGTGTCCCCGATGCTCACCATGGAGTTCATAGCGAAGTGGTTGTGCTGGGTCAGGAGCTCCACGGCGTGCTGGTAGCCCACGCCAATCTCTGGTGGTTCTGCAGGAACACCTCCTTGTTGTGGCTGACCCAGTCAAACATCTGGAGAACACAATAACATCACTATGACATCTACAGCAGAGATGAGGAGCGAGCGAGGAAGAGAGGTTGTATGATATACCCTAACCGATATACCCTAAGAGGGTGATGATGACAGAGAGAGAGGAGCCTTACTGTCAGTTTATTGGCACTCCTTTGGAATAATCAACTACAAAAAACATTTCAAAGTGCATTCCCTCACAAGAACAGGAGCTAGGCTACTGTCACTCTGTAGGACATACAACTAACAGGGATAATTTCTCCTTTACCTGTTATAGTGAGGTTCTGACATCTACAGTCGAGTGACATCACTATAACATCTACAGTCAGAGCCGGATTAACCCAAAGGCAAACTAGGCACGTGCCTAGGGCCTGATTGGCGGGGGGGGGCCCAGACAGAAGTAAAAAAAAAAAAAAAAAAATGAAAAAAAAAAAATGAAATGGCCAATACAAATGTCCTGCCTACTATTATTTCAGTGATAATATATCAATATATTTGATTAACTAAAAATAGTGACGTTGTTATCTTAACGTTACGTCACATTAACGCCAATCAGTTAAGTCTGAGGGGAGGTCAGCGGGTCAAGACTAAGCGGAACAATAAAGCTAGCAGGCAGGTCGTTCTTGAGTAGGCTAACATTCAAGATGCTTTCGGGTGCGGCAAAACATAAAAAGAAAAAAATGAAGAGGAACAAAAGAAGAAACAGCGGGGGGCTTTACAGAAGTTTCTGTCGGGCAGCCGTCCGACAGCTGTGAAGACGGCGGAAGACGCTGTGGCGCCGTCAACATCAGCGCCGTCATTTTCTACGTTGAAACGAGTGAAAACATACCGAAGAGCAACAGTAACAGAAAAAAAACAGAATGCCTTTGCCCTTGGCAATTGAGAATAGATTTACAACCTCCCTGGATTTTGAAGACATTATAGAGGACTTTGCCTCATCAAAACTCAGGAGAAAGCATCTGTAAATGTAAGTTTTCCATTTAAAAATCTAAATCTTAATAAGTAAAGTGAATGCATATAAATTAAATGCATAATATAGGGCTATACTTTCTACTATAATGAAATGAAATATGAGGAACAAACCAAGTACCGGTATATTCAAATCTCAAACAGCTGTCTTTCAGCTTATATATACATTTTATTATTTCTCCACAAGATCGTGATGATGCTGTCAAGATGTTTCTACTGCAATGGAGGCCTGTGGTGCTGGAAGGCTGAAGATTATCCCTGAGTGGAGCATGCTAAATGAGAGTGTTGGAAAATTGAAGATAGGTGATGCTTGTCCATGAAAATAAACATCTTTACCACTACAGCACACTTTCTCTGACTGCATATTTTATTCTTTGTATTATTATTCTTTTTAGTCTTTGTATATTTGACTACTTATTTAACTATTCAATTTAATCAACACATTTAATTAAGATTTTCTGCAAAATGCAATAGCTTACTACATTGATCTTTTTTGCTCTGTTTACATAGCAATGCTGACACAGTGACACCTATTGGTGATTTACTGGGACTACTGCCTTAACAATGACACTGGCAATGGATAAGATAAGGATAATTTAATAGCATTTAATAGAGCCGTGTAATAACGTATAAATAATAAAAATCAAAAAATAGTCTGATAGACTGTTTAATATACAACACATGACTTATTTTGGCGTACAAATAACCAACTTGTAACCAAAGACTACGCAATGTAAAATGTGAATTAACTTTTATTAGTAACTTTGGTAAGTGTTAGGGTTAGGTTAGGTTATCGATGGAGGGGGGCCCAAAAAATACAGTCTGCCTAGTGTAGTCCATTTATTTAATCCGGCTCTGTCTACAGTAGAGTGACATCGCCATAATATCTACAGTAGAATGAGATCACTGTGACATCTACAGTAGAGATTACGTCATGATACCATCTACAGTGGAGTGACATCACTATAACATTCAAAGTAGAGATGACATCACTATAACAGGTAAAGGAGAAATGATATCCCTGTTAGCTGTATGTCCTAAAGAGTGGCAGTAGCCTAGCTCCTGTTAACGTGAGGGAATACACTTTGAATTACTTTTCAAAGATATGGGATGTTTTAGTAATTGATTATTTTAAAGGAGTGCCAATAAACTGACAGTAAGGCTCCCTCTCTGTCATCATCACCCTCTTAGGGTATATGGCTTAGGAGATATTGTACAACCTCTCTTCCTTGCTCGCCCCTATCTTTATCCTACATCTCCATCATCCGTTCTCTCCTCCACCTGTTACTACAGCCGGTCTCTACTCCATCTCTTACTACAGCCCACCTGGTCTCTCCTCCACTTGTTACTACAGCCAATCTGTTCTCTCCTCTACCTGTTACTACAGCCCATCTGGTCTCCCTCCACCTGTTACTACAGCCCATCTGGTCTCTCCTCCACGTGTAACTACAACCTGTCTCTTCTCCACCTGTTACTACAGCTAATCTGTTCTCTCCTCCACCTGTTACTACAGTTATAAGATTCTCCTCCCAAGCTGTGACGGGGACCGATCAGATCTGACCTTCTCTGCATCCTGCTCATAGAGGCGGAGCTGGAAGCACTGGTCCAGCTTGAGCTTCCTGGAGCTCCAGCTCTGGTGGAGGTGCTGGCGGGTGGAGTGGAGCTTATCCAGCAGACTGGCCACCTGGGGGGTCAGAGAGACCAGTCACAGCCTGCACCTTGGGAGCTCTGGACCGGGTCCAGGTGCTCTCCACCTGGGGAGCTCTGGACCGGTTCCAGGTGCTCCATGTGTTGGAGGTGTAGCAGAGCGGTCCCGTCATGCGGGTGTGTTGCTGGGTCTGGACCTGGGTGGATGGCGATGGGACCAGGGCTTACGGAGGTCAGAGAGCCATTTAAGGGTTTTCACCAAACACATATAATTTCCTGCTCATATTTACAGACAATTAAATGATATTCTTGGTCAATGATATCTCTTATTAGTGAGTGAGGCAACATTAGAGTAAACATATCAGCGTTGACAATCAGAGAGCAATTGATTTTTTTGCTGATTTAAACGTAGTAATTTGTCGTATGTTCTTCAACATACCGTATTTTCCGGACTATAAGTCGCGGGTTTTTTTGTAGTTTGGCTTGCCCCTGCGACTTATATTTCGAAGCGACTTATATGCCAAAAATTGTGCGTACATAATCCTCGGCCGCAGATGGCACCGTCATTTATTAGGCCTACAACTGAACGCTGCAAGCCTACTGCACCACCGAATAAATTAAATTCTCGTCGTCATCGTCCTCAATGTCCTCCGGTTCAACCAAAGCTACCCCAGCCTTAGCTGCAATTTTGTGCAACATAGCTTTCACACATATCACAGCGCATGACTTGGCCCGGCGAAAACTGGAGCCCTCCGCTGGACTTGTGAGCGCAACTTCCACCTCCCGATCGTGCGCTCAAGGTTTAGGACCGCGGCGCATACGCGTCCGGTGGAATCCCGGTGTCACTGAATTCGGTATACTCTCAGAACTACGAGGGACCGACACACCTATATTGCTATTGCAATTTTATTCAGTCTCTCCAGACTAAACGTTCTTGTTTAAATGTTTAAAAATAAATGCGACTTATACACCCGATGCGACGTATATATGTTTTTTTCCTCGTCATGGAGCATTTTTTGACTGATGCGACTTATACTCGGGAGCGACGTATAGTCCGGAAAATACGGTAGTAATCTTTCTATGCCATTATGCTACAAGTGAAACACCTAAGATGGCGCAATTTAATTGGTTCACTATCTCGGGGTATTGGGCAATGCTTGAGATGATTGAGATCTCAAAATCTGGATATTGTTTTCATAGCAAAATGTCTCGTCTAATAAAAACAAATAAATACCGGCAAGCCGTTTTATCTTGTTTATTTTTGGAGTGTTCACTTGTAGGATATACTAAAACAATTATTCACCTCAGGCTCCGTGAATAGTGGGGAATAGCCCTACTATTCCGCACTATTCACTTCGCCTTTGGCGAATAATTGTTAATTATATCACTGTTACTGAAATAATACCATCAGCGAGAGTAAAATCCTATGTCTCCCTAAACACTATGAGACCCTCTGTGTGGACGTATGGAGCTCTGTCTGGGTGGTGTGTGTGTGTGTGTGTGAAGCTATGTCTGGGGGTTAGCTTTTAAAGTGAGGGAGGAAGGACTGCGCGCTTGGTTGCCATTGGCCTGCTTGTTCTGTTAGTGGCATATGGTGGCATAAGTATGTGAGACTCAAGTGGTTTCAGGGTGTTTTGGTGAACTACAAAATAGCAGGGAGGAATAATTATGTGAATCGAATTGATACAAATCAACCAGTGGCAGCATTGTACTTGGAATACAAGGGCAGAAGGAAAGGATGCATAGCCAATTAGTCAAATCAGGCCTACTCTTCAAAAAGAAAATCTGGGCCTATCATTGGGCCTATTTTTGCCCTCAATGACTGAAGCTATTTGTTGTAATTTGTCTATGTTTGTTTTCAGCTACAATTGTTTTAAGAAAAATGAAGACACAAGACCAAAAGTGATGCCATTTAAAATGCATCATGCTCTGAATCATTCACTAACATTCTTTCCACAATATCAAACAGAACGGTCAGAGTAACAAACAATTAAAAGAACAACAAGAACATTATTTCACAACTATTTATTCAGAGTGACTACTTTTCATGGGCTGTAAGCCTAACATTGTTTGAGGCAAATTTGGATGTTAATGGATGTTTCAGAATGTTGGTCATGGTGTTAGGCCAATTAAGATTGAGGGAATTCATCTATAGATCAAGTCAATCCTCCTCGCTGTTTGCGTTGCAAAGATATCAGTGACCTGGCCATACCAAAGGGGAAGTAATTTCAGAATAACGGCGTGTGTAGCTCCACGTTTTCGCCACCCTTTCAGACGGCTTGGAAACCCAACAAAGGAGTGTCGAAAAATAGGTAGGCTCTGCGCGTTTATTTCGGGACCTTGCCCAACTTTTGGCGGTGGAAACGCCAATATAAGCGAACCGAGCTGCACCGAACTGCGCCGCTCGGTGGAAACGCCAATAAAAAACAAACAGTAGCACACCGCTTAGTGGAAGCGAGGCATACGACTGAGCGGGTTTGTTGGTTCTCATAGCCTAGACTTGAGGGGATAGTCCCTCTCCTCCGGGCTGCTCCACAGCCAGGGCTCCTGCTTATTGGTTCATAGCGCAGCCAGGGCTCCTGCTTATTGGTTCATAGCGCAGCCAGGGCTCCTGCTTATCGGTTCATAGCGCAGCCAGGACTCCAGCCTATTCGTGAATAGATGATGGCACGATTCAGATCCCTTTGCTAGTCACACCCACTCAGAGGAGGAATTTCCTCCTCTCTCCCATTGAACCCCATGATATTCACCGGCAGCCAACACTGCCGGGGAAATTAATAGGAGTCAATGGAGGCTGAGGGAGGTCCTCCAGCAGTTATTGTCAATAGGCGATAGGGGGTGTTAATGTCCCTTTACCCAGAGAAACGAACATGACATATACAAAGGCATTAAAGTAGTCATATTTAAATAATGTAGTCTGGGCAATCTACATTATTTATTCTTAACAATTTTAAGGACGATCTTCCTCCCTCTCCTCACTGGAGAAGCCTCCACTGGTATGCGTAGAGCTCTGTCTGGGCGCGGTGTGTGGACGTGTGGAGCTCTGTCTGAGTGGTGTGTGTGGAGCTCTGTCTGAGTGGTGTGTGTGGACGTGTGGAGCTCTGTCTGGGCGGTGTATGTGGAGTTCTGTCTGGGGGCGGTGTGTGGACGCGTGGAACTCTGTCTGTGCCGTGCATGAGGACATGTGGAGTTCTGTCCGGGCATTGTGTTTGGAGCTCTGTCTATGGGGGTTTGTGTGGAGCTCTGTCAGAGCGGTGTGTGTGGACGTGTGGAGCTCTGTCTGGGCGGAGTGTGTGGAGCCGTTGATTTGATGATTGCATACGTTACGTAAGAGGGTCAGGCTTCCCGGACACCTCTAGCATAACTTTACGGTGTGTGTGGATGTGTGAACAGTGGTTTATTAGTGGTAAATATACAATGACCCATAGAGATTTTCTTGGACACGGGATTCATCCAAAAGAGATGGTGGCCATAAAGGTTCCAATGCAGATTGTCCCATGTGACGACATGCACACGTTAGACCACTGATCACCTGCTCAAAGTTATTTTCCCCCTATTCCCTACCTGTTCCCTAAATAGTGTCCTACACAATGTTTTCTATATAGGCATTAGGGGATTAGGGAACAAGTGGACAAGACAGAGATGTTTAACAGGGTGTTTAGGTCGCAGGTCACACGTCACCTTGGGAACCAGGCTCTGGAAGTCAGCCGAGCCAGAGATGCAGTTCCTCCCAGAGAAGCCATCACTGGAGCGGATACACTGGAGGAGACGCTGGCCCTCCTGGTCCAACTCCTCCACCGGAGCCTTCAGGACCTGGGGAGAGGAGAGGAGAGGAGGAGGAGAGGAGAGGAATTAGGAGAAGAGAAGAGAGAAGAGGGGAGGAGGAGAGGGTAGGGAAAGAGAGGAGGAGAGGAAAGGAGCGAAGAGACTAGAGGAGCTTGTTTTGCTTTCAGTAAATATCCTGATTGTTTGTTGGTACCTCTGTTGCTTTCTTGTAGATCGCACCATCTTACCCTGCCTTCGTTAAATGTGACTGCATCACCTTCTCTCCCATGATGGTCTTCAGCTTGTGGATTTCACCGTCCAATTAGAACTACTGATGTTGATATTGCTGCATTGTCTCTGTTGTAGAGACAACGCAGCAACACCTCTACCCAAGTCCCGCCCCTCGACCCGTGAAGCCGTCTTATCGCATTTACTTTCAAATGAAATCCCCAATATGTGTAGGGTCCGAAAGGGTAATTTGGGGTGCGAAATCAAGCCGGTACATCACCTCGGTCAGTTTAAATGCGCGGACCATGCCGGGGATAAAGGCGAGCATAAGACGAGCATATTTGGCAGTGTAAAAACGTTAAATGAGCTGCACGCATGAACAATACATCATGGAGGACGACCATCAGAAGACCCAGGCTGCATCCGAATACTCGTACTTGCATACTATATAGTATGCATTTTGTAGTATGCGAAAAATCTAGCGCGTCCGAATACTGTAGTATGCATTCTGTAGTACGGAAGTCATTTCCGAATGCATACTACCGCCAAAGTGAACCACGGACCACACTACGCTATCCCACAATGCAACCGGAGTCTGGTAACAAACGAAGAAGAGATGGCTGACCCGACACCACCAACAGCGCTTTTTATTCGTGTGTGTGTGTGTGTTCAATAAAAAAGGAAAAATTAACTTCAATCGTCTTTTTCACGGAGTAACAAATAACTGTAAATGTATTATTATTATTCCAAAAAAATGACTTACCAAATGTCCACATATATACAACATAACCTGCCGGTAAGTCGCTCTACGAGATGACCGACGACGACGCCTTCTAGCAGAGAGATCCATTTCAAGAGACATTCGCGTAGAAAGAGACATTTTTTTATTTAATAGCAACGATAACAACACGGAAAACAGGTAGATTTTGCCGCCATCTGGGGGGAGATACGTCATCTCCAAACATCCGGTGGAGTTTCGGCGGCGTTCGGAGGCGTTCTACGCATGTCTGTAGACCGTACTACACAGTCAAGTGTAGTATGGTCAAGTATAGACACTAGACAGAAATGTATGTACTAGGTATTCGGATGCAGCCCATGTCTGTGGTCTGACCAATCAAATTAGCCGATAACCCTAAGATGCAGATGCTAATAAAATAAAATGTAAAAATAAAATATATAATTGTACTACTATATAATAGCAGGCCTGTTGGATAAGTAACTCCGGCACACTTGGTCAGTGCGCATGTGCCAAGCAACCCGCAGCTCACACACAAACACACACACAGCAAGCACGCACACACACACTCACACACATACACCATACACATGCATGCACGCACACACACACACGCAGACACGCTGCACAAACGCCCGCGTGGACACACCGCACACACGCACACGCAGACACAGACAACAGCAAGACAACAGCAAGATCGAGATAACAGCCCCGCCGTCGAAACCCACCTCCTTGAGCAATCCTACAATGTCTTGCGATGTTAATACCCCCCCACCTTTCTGACTGTCGTAGCAGGTTGATCATTTTATCATATAAAAACCGTTTAATTCAAACGTTGCACAGACCGGCATATCAAGAAAAAAGTTGCACTATCTCTTAAAAAGACAGCGTCCCTATATCCCAAAACGAAAACATGTCAATAACAGAGTATGGTGAATTATTATAGAGTCCACCACAAGACTACATTTTGTTGCTCAAACGTATTATTACTCACCTCCTTGAACATTTCAAACTCTCACGTCAGGTAGCCAATGTACAATCCGCAATCTTGCCCTGTCTTCCCCTCCCCCCTTCTCCCTCTCCCCCTCACCCCCACAAACCTGTGCTTTATTTCACTATAGTTAGGTAGCTTGCTGCCTTAGCTGTTGTTACACTTCGTTTATTTCACTAAGGTGCTCCTGTAAATTACTAACCCTTGTTATTATTATTGTCACCCAACCAATAGTAGTTGGCATACATTTTTTTAAATGTCAATGCACTTTGAGCCCTGAATCAAGTAAGCATTGCATAATTGATTTGCATGCATAGTATATTACACTTTCCATTGATCAATTACCCCTATAACCCAGAAATTGACTCATTTTATAATGTAATCAAATGCTCACACACTAGCTGCTTTCAGACAAACGTGTAAGTCCTGATATTCTCTGGCTACTCTCCTGATGGGCCGTATGTGTGAAAAACATATCCTGACATTGAATAATGCTACCTCTGAGGTAGTAGGAAATGTAAATTACCTTATATGCGAATGAGGAGTAGAAAGTCGGTATTTCTTACACCAGTTAAGTGGGCGTGTTGATGATGCTTCTGCATGTCATTGAGTGGCCCTCTAAATGATAATCAGCCTGTTGCCTTTTGTTCGCTGAACCAAACATTTAAGAATATTTAAATGTTGGCAATGCTTTTAAGAGTCATTCGTGGTGAACGCTTAAAGATAGGTCTTAACCCTAAAAGTACACATCATACAATCAATTACAATACATATACATACAATACACAAGTTCACAGCTGCACGCGTATATATACAATTATTTTTTAATTAATATTATTGACAACAGTTAGCTGAACATTATAGGGTCCCGTCCCTCCACTCCCTGTTTTCTAAGGTAAACACAGAAATCAACTACATTTGTTTGTTATATGTTAAACGAGTCAAACAAATACTTGCTTTCTCCAGTAACGCAGTCGTTCGCGAAGGCTTATACTCTTTGTAGTTTCTTCTATTTGTCTCTAACTCATGCTCCAATCTTTTCATCGATCGATGCTTCGTATTTTGTGGATGCAACAGAATGTATGTGGCATCATTTTAGCAACATTTAAGATGATTGCCACACTTATCCCGCCTCTTGCGAACCTAGGCCCTACGTCAAATCCCGCCCCTTGCAAGCCCACCTCCCTACACCCCCCGTTGATTCTACTGATTTCTAAAAGACATCGATGTCGGCATATAAAGCATGAATCATCCAAAACAACTTCTTGCATCCGGCGCAATTGACTTAATCACTGGCGCATGTGTCGTTGCTAGTTTGCAACTGGCGCAGAGCGTTCTTTTCCCTCCTGCGCAACGCGTCAGTAAATTAGGGAATCATCTTGCGCCCCAAGGGGCGGCTCGGCGAAAGGAGGAGGCGTGTTCTGGCGCAAACGTTCCCTGGTGATATTTCGCAGTTTTAGAAACTTGCTCCACAAACCAGGAAATACCTGGTTTAAAGTCAGTGGCGCGTTGTTCAGATGCTATTTTATATGGTTCTATTTAAGGATATTTAATGATATACGCAATACATTGTAAACATTGTTTCTTATCAGTATTGTATGCATTATCGTTATCGACTTGTGTTCCTTATATCATGTGTCCCCCCGTTAATATACATTGCCATGGACTGTATTATGCATGAAGTGTTTAGTTTGCGTGTGTTTAAACAGATGGGCGCGCGTGTGTTTTACACATACACACACGCGCGCCCGCATTCATTCATTCTTTTTAACACTCACTCGCGGTAAAACAATGTTTTTCACGATCAAATAGGCCTACTCATCCATCCTAAAAGTTATGGGCATGTAGGCCTACACGATGTCTGTGTCAAGAAAATATGTATTTCCTGTACGGTGTTTGCAGATGCATTGATTTAAAAGTAGCCTACAACTTATTACCGCTGACTCAGCTGTTCTTTCCCAAATAATTACCAAGAATGTGCGGCTAGGTAGATGAGAGAAGCAAAGTGTATGCGCGAAGTGCACAAGCATCCGTATGCATGCGCCCTTAAATATGACTCAGTATTTCTGAAGTTGTGGAAGAAAACCCCTTATTCCATGTGTGAATTAGGCCATATTATTTGGCAATAAACTAAGCCACTTGCAGTTTGAAATTCATGTGCATCTGTCTCATCGGAGACTGCAGACGCGCTGTCAAAATATCAACTCGTCCGATTCAAATGCGCTCATGGCTCTTAAAGGGGATGGGAGCTGGCACTCTCATTGGTTTGTTGCACGTTACGCCCAAACCACACCTACGGGTAATTAGGCTGCTTCAGACCAACCCTTTTTTGCGCTTGGTGCTTCTCACTTGCGTTTCATACTGTTAAAATAGGGCCCTAAGTGTGAATCACCCTCATGTATACGTTGTAACATTATAGGCAAAATGTTATTATATTATGTGCTCAGAAATTTGGCACATTATGGACTGGCGTTAAACATTATAGTTATGGGTTTAATAAGAACTAGTTGAGCGCGCAATGCACACGCGGAAACTCTAGTATATATAAAGTGCTACCTTCTTCCTGAGCAGGGTGTGATCCTCGATGAGGCGCCGAGATCCTTCTACGTCCAGCGGGAAGTCCTTCTTACACAGGAGCTCCTACACAAACACACACAACACACACACACCACACACACACACACACACACACACACACACACACACACACACACAGTGGCCTTGTCTTTCTCTCTATGTCTTTGTGTGTAAATTATTATCATTCCACTAGAAGCACCGCTTGTATAGCAGCAGATTAGCAGTTTGTGTTTATTTGTGTCTGTGTGTGCGTGTGTGTGTGTTAGTGTGTATCAGTGAGTGTGAGTGTGTGTGTGTGTGTGTGTATTTGTCTGTTTGTGTGTGTGTGTCTGTGTGTGTGTGTGTGTGTGCATGAGTGTGTTTGTGTGTGCGAGTGTGTGTGTGTTAGTATGCATCAGTGAGTGTGTGTTCACTCCGGGAGCTCCGGCGGGAGTCCTGGAGCTCTATATATAAATATTATAAGATGATATAATATATAGTAGATACAGGACTCTCAAGTTTTGAACTGAGTTCAGAGTGAGATTTTGTTGGCGGGGGGGGTGGGGGGGGTGGTATGTTACTGTATACAAATGTGTCCACAGACATGGTGACTAATGTATGATAGCACCCTCCCCCTCTCCCCCACCAACTGTCTCATCAGGACAGGTACACAGAGTCCTGAGGAACATCAACCCTCGCAAGGCAGCCGGACCAGATAACATCCCTGGGCGAGCTCTCAGAGCATGCGCCAACAAGCTGGCTGATGTTCTCACATACATCTTCAACCTTTCCATCAGCCATTGCACAGTTCCCTCCTGTTTCAAGACCACAACCATCATCCCTGTTCCAAAGAAGAGCCCACCAAGCTGCCTGAATGACTACAGACCAGTAGCACTCGTTCCAATCATTATGAAGTGCTTTGAGAGAGTGGTGCTGACCCACATTCAGAGCAGCATACCAAACACCCTGGACCCCCTGCAATATGCCTACCGGCCCAACAGGTCCACCTCTGATGCTGTCGCTGCTGTTCTCCACTATTCCCTCTCCCATCTGGAAAATAAAGACTCCTACATCAGGACGCTCTTTGTGGATTACAGCTCCGCCTTCAATACAGTCATCCCCCACAAACTCACCGACAAACTGTCTACACTAGGTCTGCACCCCACCATCTGTGACTGGCTCCAGGACTTTCTGACTGGCAGGCCCCAATCTGTCAGGATTGGAAATAGGACTTCAGCCAGCATCATCACAAACATTGGCACGGCACAGTCCTCTACACCCTGTTCACTCATGACTGTGTCGCCTCACACATAGACAACACCATCCTGAAGTTTGCGGACGACACCGCAGTGATAGGACGCATCACGGGCGGGGACGAAGTGGCCTACAGGAGGGAGGTGGCCAGTCTAGTTTCATGGTATGAGGGCAATAACCTCACCCTCAACAAGGACAAGACCAAGGAGATGATAGTGGACTTGAGGAAGAAAAGGAGTTCTCATCGGCCACTGTGATGTGATCTCCATAAGTTCCCAACTCACCCATGCCATTAATGTAGTCATCCCAGTTTTGATCAGTAACAAAATTTAACAAAGGTGTGCCATCAAGACCAAAAGGATTTGCCACCAAATCAGATACAATATCCTGTCTAAGAGTGGTGAATGAGCGAAATATTCCCAAGCTTGCAAACTGGTCAGCCATAGCTGAAAACTGACAATTGCCATCTGGGAGAGGATCAAAAGCTACTGTCATTCCAGAAGAAACAAATAAGTGAAGCTGATCTGAGTGACTTTTAGCTATGAGAAAAAGCTTTCTTTTCGCATTAGCTGACTGATTAGCTGACAGAGTTTTTCTATTTTTTTCTTTACTACGGGTGACACTAGTTATATTAGCTACCGAAAACCATTTCTGCTCAGGGATGAACGGGTCAAAAGTTAATTAACATTAAACTTTGACCTCTTGGTGGCGCTAGAGCTCTTGAGCTAGTGTTGCCTAATACCACTTGAACCCAAGTAATGGGTGGTCTGCTGTTCAATTATTACAATATTGGGGAATTATTACATAATCAGGACTTGCGAAATGAAGGCTAACCTGATAATGTAATAACCTCCCATTAATGTAACACTTTATTACATTATTGGTAAAGAGTTTATTACATTATTGGGAAATGCACTTTATTACATTATCGGGAAGTTATTACATTATCAGGTTTTATTACATTTTCAATGGACTCAGATTTTGTAGTGCAGATTTTTATTACATTTTTATTACGAAAATGCCATAATATGTCCCCTTTAAGATTCAATATAATCCGGAGGCGCACACAACTTTTGGCCGTTATATTGTATATTATATACAGATATCTATACATTATATCATCTTATTTTATTTAGATATAGAGCTCCAGGACCCCCCCGCCGGAGCTCCCGGAGTGTTCTAGATTAGAATATTTTGCATCGGTTTCTCTGACGTCTCTGGTACTTCCACAACACGTAGAGACTGTTGAGAATGAATTGGCGTTCACAAGTGGGAGCTTTGCAAACTCAGGCGACCAGGCGAACAAGCGACCGACCAAATAATTTTCTTGGTGCGAACGAAGCATAACAGAATCGCTGGAAATTCCAGAGTGAAAATGACAGCGCAGTATTTTGAGCACCAGAAGCTACCACCTCTTCTGTCAAACAATCAGGAACTGGGGAATCAAAATCACTGCTGTTTCATTCAAACTCTCTCAAACACACTACTATACTTTCTCACACACACTACTATATTCTCTTAAATTGCATAAACAAATATACTCTCTCACACACACTACTATATTCTCTTGCAACTATACTCTCTCACACACACGCACTACAATACTATCTCACATACACTACTATTCTCTCTCACACACTACTATATTCTCTTGCATGACAAAAACGATACTCTGTCACACACACTACTATATTCTCTTGAATATACAACTATACTCTCTGACATTGTTACCAGGCTGGCCTTGCGGCGGAAGGATTGGAGGCAGATCGACCGATGTGAGCAAGGCCGTTGGCAAGAATTTATTCAGGCACAAAAATGTCCATCAGGAGGCAAAAAATGCAAACTGAATAAACCGAAAAATCAAATCAATAATTCAACATAACTGTCACTAATCTAAACTTCCAATAATCTCGAAACAACAGTCCTCCCCTCGGCACTACTAAAACCCTGGGCTGGTCAAAGAGCCAGGTGTTGTCTCCCGCTCACCTCAGACCCTTCTGCCCCACCTACATGATTTGGACCTGAATATATCCTACATGGCCCGACCCATCCCACTCTTAATTCAATTAACCCTCCCCTACACATTTCTGATTTACCTATCCCCACCCCTAGTTACACACCTTACTACAGACCTATTTGTCTAAACCCCATCCTTACCCCCTACTTCCCTGACACCTTAAATATTCCCCAAGTACCCCAACACACCCCTCTCCTCCCACACACTTGGTCTCGCCCGTCTGATGTCACCCCCACACCGCACAAATGTTTTCCGGACTTCACGTCGGGTCCTCCCGCAGCCCCCGGCACCCGGAAGCCAGCGCAACCGTAACGCGAGTGTTTTACGTCTTGTCCTTGTTTGTTTGTGCCATGTCCCATGACCGGCTTCCTCATAACGTATGTTTTTTTGTGTGTTGAAGGTGTAATGAAAGTGTTTGAATGTTCTGTGTGTGTTTAATAAAAGGGTACATGTAAATCCCGGTGTCAGTCCTGTTTGTGTCCATTGCCTGTGGTAACGGGCAGCCGCACCGTTACAGACATACACAACTATACTCTCTCACATACACTACTGTATTCTCTTGCATAAACAACTATACTCTCTCACATACACAACTAACTCTCTCACACACACTACTATTCTCTCTCACATGCCCAACTATATACTCTTACACACTATACTCTCTCACACACACTACTATACTCTCTCCCATACACAACTATACACTCTCATACATAGATGTAAAAGGAGTACAGTTTGTGTATATAGTTTTGCGTTTGTGTATCTGTCTGTGTGTGTGTGTGTGTGTGTGTGTGTGTGTGTGTGTGTGTGTGTGTATCAGTGTGTGGTGTGTTTTTGTGTGTTTTTGTGTGTTTTTCTGTGTTTTTCTGTCTGTCTGTCCGTCCGTCCGTCCGTCCGTCCGTCCGTGTGTGTGTGTGTGTGTGTGTGTGTGTGTACCTGCAGCTCCTCCAGCCGGGCTAGCAGGTGGGCGGCGCTACAGATGAACTCCTCCAGTGCCACGCGGAGGTCCATCCATTCGTCGTGGTTGTAGTCCAGTGAGCCCTCGAAGTCCTCCGTCAGCTGGGATGGGTCCACCAGCTTAGCCAGCCCCTCCACCGACACCAGGCTGGTCTGGAACACACAACAAACACTCATGCTAACAACAGCTCACTCTAAGGTGAAGATAATGCTCATACCTTGCTAGTTCTAACACCATGCTTGTCTGTAACAAACAGTAGTAGCTAACACTAACACCAAGCTTCTTAGCCTAATGCTAGTTAGAGCTAATGCTGATACTAATATTAGTATTATATGTATAATGTAGCTGAGAGAGAGAAAGCTCAGATAGATAGGGAGACCTATGGAACCATTTACAACAGAGAGAGAGAGAGAGAGAGAGACCGAGAGAGACCGAGAGAGAGAGAGAGAGAGAGCGTGAGAGATGGACAGTGACAGCGAGAGACAGTGAGAGACAGCGAGAGACAGAGAGACAGAGACAGAGACAGAAGAGAGAGACAGAGAGAGAGTCAGAGTGACAGAAAGAGAGAGAGAGAGTGTCACCTCAAAGGAGAACTTGGAGCTGCCAAAGTTGGTCTTCTGCTTCTGCCAGAAGTTGTCTGGTTTGATGATGAGTGCCACGCATATCTGGGAGCAAGCCTCCTGCAGGGTCTTCAGCAGCGGCTTGATCAGCTCCCAGCGGGACCCCCGCATATCCATGATGACCGTGAAGCCCCGCTTACACACGTCCTCGCTGATGACACACACACTTATTATGCATACACATATACACACACACGTTTATTATACATACACATACACACATTATACACACACACACTTTTTATACATACACATACACACACACACACACAATTACATACATACATACACACACACACACACACACACACACACACACACACACACACACACACACACACACACACACACACACACACACACACACACACACACACACACACACTTATTATCCACACACATAATACAAAATACTTATTTTGCACACATACACATTATACACACACACACACACACACACACATTATACACACACACACTCATTATACACAACAACACACACACATTATACACATACACATACACACACTTATTATACACATGCTTGCATGTGAGTGTGTGTATATGTGCGTGTGATTGCATGTGTGCATGTACCTGGGCACGGTAGACAGGTACGTGACCAGTCTCTTCAGCTCCTCGTGTTTGATCCTGTCATGGTTGCTTCTGGAGGGAAAAGTCAGGATTGGGCCTCCTCTCTTATCCCTCCCCCCTACACACACACACACACACACACCACACACACACACACACACACACACACACACACCACACACACACACACACACACACACGTTAATTCTGATTTCTAATGGATCATAAGTTACTATGCAGATTTTGGGTCTTTTCATCTTTACTAACATAGACCAAGAGACCAACCACAGACAGAGAGACCGACCACAGAGAAACAGACCACAGACAGAGAGACAGACCACAGACAGAGAGACTGACCTCAGACAGGGAGACAGATCACAGAGAGACCGACCACAGACAGAGAGACAGACAGAGATAGACAGCCCACGGACAGAGAGACATACCACAGAGAGAGAGATAGACAGAGAGACAGACCACAGACAGAGAGACAGACCACAGAGAGAGACAGACCACATACAGAGAGACAGACCACAGACAGAGTGACAGACCACAGACAGCCAGACAGAGAGAGAGAGAGAGACAGACCACAGAGAGAGGGACAGACCGCAGAGACAGACAGAGCGAGAAATACCACAGAGAGAGAGACAGACCATAGAGAGAGACAGACAGAGCGAGAAGTACGACAGATAGAGAGACAGACCACAGACAGAGAGACAGACCACAGAGAGAGACAGACCACATACAGAGAGACATACCACAGAGAGAGCGACAGACCACAGACAGCCAGACAGAGAGAGAGAGAGACAGACCACAGATAGAGGGACAGACCGCAGAGACATCTTATTTTACCGACAGAGCGAGAAATACCACAGAGAGAGAGACAGACCATAGAGAGAGAGACAGACAGAGCGAGAAGTACGACAGACAGAGAGACAGACCACAGAAAGAGAGACAGACCACAGACAGAGACAGACAGAGAGTCGTAGAGAGACAGAACGGGTGACAGAGAGACAGACAGAGAGACTCCAATACTCCAATATGGAGTCCTTTCCTAAATTTTCTTCATCTTTTCCCGCGGATTAACACAATTACAGCCGACGGTTTGCATTGGACATTAACAGAAAGGTTGACCGCAACTTTTCTGAGGAAGTATTATCCGACTCACTGAGACACGATTCACAGGAGCTTGGACTACTTCGTCTGCAAAACGCGGAAGTGTTAAAGCGAGGCTGGTTAATACGCCATACAGGCCTACTCCTCCAATTCTCCTCTTGGCGAACGTAAGGTCTCTGGACAATAAAATGGATCATATACAGCTGCTGAGGTCTGCGAACCGCGATGTGATGGAAGGCTGTGTTTATGTGTTTACGGAGACATGGCTAACCGACAGCATCCTGGACTCAGCCATTAAGCTTGAGCAGTTCACGTGCCACCGTTCAGACAGAGTCCTTGTGAAAAGAGGAAAAAAGATAGGTGGTGTTGTCTGTGTGTACATCAGTGATGCTTGACGTCGATGTGTTTATGATCGTAAGGTGCTGTCCTTTCTATCAACGAGAGTCATAACGGCGACTCTGCTTGTTGCTGTGTATATCCCTCCCACTTCCAACAACGCTGATAGAATCTAGGCACTTTGGGAATTTCATAACGCCATCGGTGAGCATCTGACAGCCCACCCAGACGGCTTTTACATCTTCGCTGGGGATTATAATCATGCAAATCTGTTCTCCCCAATTCCAGCAACATCTGAGAAAGTAACACTCTGGACTTGGTTTAAACCCCACTCAAAGGTACTTACAACTCTTCGCCCCTCCCCCACATCGGCCACTCAGACTACATCAGTGTCATGCTAATGGTGCATTTCACCAAGCGATGCGATACGGTTAGGCGCAATTAGGTGCTGTACGGTTTGCGTTTCCACCGCCAAAAGTGGGGGGGTCCGAACTTGGCCGCAATTAGCCATACCAATTTTTTTTTCTCCTCTGTTGGGGTACCAAGCAGTCTGAAAGGGTGCCAAAAAGTTGGAGACACACACCCTGTCCGTTGATTTGTTGAAAGCATCATCACTTCCAGGCGACAGGGGGATGACGACAAACAAACACAGTAACACAGAGGTATTTCTGGACAACTGTGAAAGCATAGTTTATAGAAGAAAATGTTGCAAAAAAGTTTGCCGTCCCTTTTGGACGTCCTAAATTGTTTATTTTTGTTTAATGTGTCACGTTCTTCTTTTTGATTAGATATATTAGCAGGCTACACTGTGTATATCTGCTATGATGTCACTATGCTTACGTAGCTGCCGCACTATGGCCATCCAGCCTAAACCCCGCCCTACATTAAGGGTACTGTCGGCGGTGGAAACGCAAGCCGTAACTGAGCCGCACCTGACCCCACCTAACTGTACTACATTTACCGGACCCAATCGTACCGGACCTAATCGCATCACTTGGTGGAAATGCGCCATAATGCCAGCTTACAGACCAAAGGTGAAAGTCACCATAACCGGTTTTGAAGCAGGTGTTTGTGTGGCCAGAGGGGGCCTCTGCTGCACTTCAGAACTGCTTTGAAACCACTGACTAGAAGATGTTTAAGCAGGCAGGCAACTACCACGACAACTACTACAGACATTGAGGAGTACTCTGACTGTTACCTCCTACATTAGCAAATGCATTGCTGATGTTACCATCCCCAGAGCCATCACCACCGGGCTAACCAGAAGCCATTGCTGACAGGAGTCTGCGTGCTACTGAGTACCAGGAACACCGCCTTAAGAGCTTGGGACGCAGCCTGCCTGAGGGCCAACCTGTCCCGTGGCATCAGGAAAGCCAAACCTCAAAAAATAACCGGACACTTCAAAGACAGCAGAGACACACGGAACCCGTGGTGTAGGATCCAGACCATCACGGACTACAAACCCTCACCACAGACCTGTGACAGCAACACCTCTCTGCTGAATAACCTCAACAGCTTCTTTGCCAGGTTTGAAACCCACAACAGCATGCCCCCACAGAAGACTACCCCCTCTTCCCCACAACCAGGCCCTGTGCCTGACTGAAGCCAGTGTGAAGAGTACCCTCTCCAAGATCAACACCCAAAAGTCTGCAGGTCCATACAACATCTCTGGTCGTGTGCTGAAGGACTGTGCAGAGGAGCGCGAAGATGTCTTCACAGACATTTTCCACGCTTCTCTGAGTCGGGCTGTTGTCCCGTCATGCTTCAAAGCCACCACCATCATACCTGTTGCAAAGAAGCCTTCACCATCGACTTTCAATGACTATCATCCCGTTGCACTGACCTCCATAATCATGCTGCTCTGCCTTGCTCGGCTAGTCATGGCTCACATTAAATCCACCCTTCCCACCACCTTGGACCCCTATCAGTTTGCATACTGAGGTATCAGATCCACTGAGGATGCTATCTCTTCTGTTCTTCACCCAGCCCTCACCCACCTGGACACAAAAAACTCATAGGTCAGAATGCTGTTCATAGACTTTAGTTCAACATACAACACCATCATCCCTCAGCAGCTGATCGGCAAACTGAACCAGCTGGGGCTCAGCTCTTCCCTGTGCAACTGGCTGCTGGACTTCCTCAGTGAAAGGCCTCAGGAAGTGCGGGTCGGCAGCAACACATCCAGAACCACCGTTCTGAGCATGGGGGCCCACCAAGGTTGTGTGCTCAGCCTCCTGCTCTTCACGCTGCTGACCCACGTCTGCGCTCGTCCTTCAGTGGCAACCACATTGTGAAGTTTGCGAATGACACAACCATGGTTGGTCTCATCTCCAACGCGGTGCCTCTACTTCCTCCGCAAGCTGAAGAGAGCAAGAGGCCACCATCCATCAAGTGCTCCTTCTACAGAGGCATCATCGAGAGCATCCTGACCAGCTGCATCCCTGTGGTATGGGAGCTGCACTGCTTCCAACCGCAAGACCCTGCAGCGCACGGAGAAGGCTGCTGGTTGGATCATCAGTGTCCTACTCCCCTTCTCCTGGACATCTATGGAACCTGCCTCACCCGCAAAGCAACCAGCATTGTGGGTGACCCCAGCAACCCCTCACACAGCCTTTTCGGCCTCCTACGTTCTGGGAGACGGTACCGCAGCCTCTGTGCCGGCTCCACCAGACTGGGAAACAGTTTTTACCAGCAGGCTGTCAGGAAGCTCAACTCTCTCCCTTCCCTCCCCACTGAATTCTGAAAGCCCCTCCCATCTGCCCCCAATAACCCCGGACCATTTACTTTTTTATATATATACCGTTTTATTTTGCATACCTTTGCACTATTCAGAACTATTTTGAGCTATTTTGAATTTATTTATTATGCATTTTACTTATTTCTTTTTACAAAATTATATCATTTTAAACTTAATGCACCATGGGTCAGAATCCAACGTTGGAATTGACAATACTTGACCATAGAGAGAGCGACAGACCACAGACAGAGAGACAGACCAAAGAGAGAGAGACAGACCCCAGAGAGAGAGACAGACCACAGACAGACAGAGAGACAGGCCACAGAGAGACAGACCACCGACAGAGAGACAGACCACAGATATAGACAGACAGACCACAGCCAGAAGAAAGAGCATAGAGGACAGACCACAGACAGACAGAGAGACAGGACACAGAGAGACAGACCACCGACAGAGAGACAGACCACAGATATAGACAGACAGACCACAGCCAGAGAGAAAGAGCATAGAGAGACAGACCACAGACAGAGAGACAGACCACAGAGAGAGAGACAGACCACAGACAGAGAGACAGACCACAGAGAGAGAGACGGACCACAGACAGAGAGAAAGCCAGAGAGACCGACCACAGCAAGAGAGACAGACCCCAGACAGAGAGACAGAAGGAGAGACACATCACTGCCAGAGAGACCAACTACAGACAGAGAGACAGAACACAGCAAGAAAGACAGAGCACAGACTGACCACAGACAGAGAGACAGACAAAGAGATAGACCACAGACAGAGAGACAGACCCACAGAGAGAGAGACAGACCACAGACAGAGAGACCAACCACAGACATTGTAACCTCAATAGGTAGGGCAAGGAACTAACGCTGAAGGGTTAGGGGTTATTTTCCCTTGTTACTAACCTGACACAAAGGCGACCTTCTCCTTTAAGATGGGCAGGACGTCAGACCCTGATGTGATCGCTCCTGAAGGACCCTGGTAAAAGAGATAGCATAGCTGCATTAGCATCGAAATACAAATGAGCACACATACCCCCCTTCTCTCTCTCTCTCTCTCTCTCTCTCTCTCTCTCTCTCTCTCTCTCTCTCTCTCTCTCTCTCTCTTTCTCATGTCACGTCTGAGGGTATAAATGGCTACAGAAGGGGACAGGTAAGACCCTTCTGTTCCCTAGCAACAGCTGTCACGAAGTCCAACTTACCACAGGCCTGACCACATAAAATAGAGGAGAGGAGGAGAGAGAAGGAGAGGAGAGGAGAATGAGGAGAGGACAGGAGAGAGGAGAGGAGAGGACGGGCCTTGACCACGTCCTAGCTAGATTATTGGTAAGATCCTCTGAGACACAAGCTGAACATGGTGTATGTTTCCTATCTTAGCTCTTTGTGCTCGAGCACTAGAAGCTTCCAATGGTAGGACCTTTGGAATTCACTTATCGTGAATAATTGATGACTATGATTCGAGAAGTTATAATTCGAGAAATATTGCTCCTCAATCTCTGCCAATTTATATTTGTTCCAGTCAGCCCTTTGAGCTGAAGTCCTTGGTCTAGCTGTGGACTCAAAGCCTTCCACAGGACAGAGGTCCTTGTGGACCAGGTTCATGTCCTTGAGGTCTCTGAAGCCGACATCTGATCCAGGGACAAATGGCAACTCATTTCCTAAATCCTATTAATGCAACTCTCGCAAAATTTTTACTGAATCTGAAGAAAAACTAAATATCCATTGTGATCAGGACGTTCTCAGGAGCATTTATAGTGCACTTGGTGTCATTAGCTTTTTCCTTCAAGCAAATTGTTAATTTTTTTTTAAACAGGCAGAAAGGTTCTTCAGTTCAAATAAGGCCAAGATACCAAGGGTCATCTTTTGGTGGCAAACGGGGTGTGGCCGTTTAGGTTGACGCCGGGTTACGAAGACCCTGTGGTCGGAGCAGTAACTTCATACTTCTGGTTTACATATGTTTACTTTGTTTGACATCTCTCAGGTGATCACGTTTGGAGTGGTAGATTTTTGTATTTTTGCTCCATTCTTTTTCCATGTTAATAATATTGTGGCAGACGGCAGGAAGGAGTGAGGGGAGTGGTATATCTGGCAACCTGCTTGTTCCACCCCCAAGCCTTATATGGACTTCCTCCCTATACCGATAATAATAATAATAATACATTTAATTTAGAGGCGCCTTTCAAAACACCCAAGGTCACCTTACAGAGCATATAGTCATCATACATTTTTTAAAAAATAAGACATTGTGGAAAAAATAAATAAATAAATAAGTAAATAAATAAATAAATAAACATAAGCAATAAGAAATAAATAAAAAAAACAAGACAAAACAAAACAAAAAAACAATCAAAACAGTGATCAGTTAGACGTTGTGTGCGAGTTTGAACAGGTAAGTTTTGAGTTGTGACTTGAAGGTTGTAACGGTGTCTGACTGTTTTATGTGTGGGGGGAGGGAGTTCCAGAGCCTGGGTGCTGAACAGCTGAATGACCGGGCACCCATTGAAGTGAGTCGTGATGTGGGGATACATAGTAGTCCAGCAGAGGTTGAGCGGAGGGAGCGGGAGGGAGTGTATTCTTGGAGGAGGTCGCAGAGATAACTGGGGGCTAGGTTGTGGAGAGCTTTGTAGGTGAGGAGTAGGGTTTTGTATTGGATGCGGTGTACTGGGAGCCAGTGAAGTTGAATGAGGACAGGGGTGATGTGGTCAGATGATTTGGTCTGGGTGATGATCCGGGCGGCTGAGTTCTGAATGATCTGCAGTCTGTTGATGAGTTTGGTGGGGAGTCCGGTGAGGAGGGCGTTGCAGTAGTCTATGCGTGATGTGACAAATGTGATGCAAGCCTGAGGATCATTAAGCAGGGGTGCTTGGGGGTTAAAAGGGCTAACAAACTACAGACAGGGGCTGTGTGAGTTTGGAAGCCTAGAGAAGTACAGACAGTATCTGTGTGATCGTCTGGAAGTGCTGTATGGCCAACGAGAGCGATAGATGGAAAGTGAATTGGATGGATTACGGATAACGGATTGTACCCGAACTGAGGTGGATGACCCTTTTCCCACCCTGTTGGTTGTATTTACTCTGTAAATAAATCACCCTAACTTTGAACTGCTCTTTGTGTTGTGTGGTTTACTATTCAACGTAGCGTGGAAACCCAGAACCCACGAGCCTGCTACAATATGATAAAAAAATATTCAAAAAAAGTATACCATGCTTGTCACATCATGGTATGAATAGCACAATGCACTGATATAAAGCACATTTTGGGCATTTGTTACATGTTTCCCTCAAACTTTTGGAGGGGATAATTACTGAAAATGAGGCCAAAGAATGATTGGAAACATGATCACAATAGTGTGGCTTGCATTGCAACCACATTCATACTGATTAATGATTTGGTATGATATAGGAGCAAGTAAAGGTTGCAGAAAAGAGTCACAACTCTTCGGTGGAGCAAACTCTCTGCTGAAGTCAGGAACGCAGAGTCGCTACCAAGCTTCCAGAGTCTCAAAACTCCCCTCTTCAGAGTTTACCTGGACTCTGGACAAGAAACTCAACACTCACTTCAGAGTTCACCTGGACCCGAAACAAGAGACTCAAGACTCACTTATTCAGAATTCACTTGGACTTTGAAATGTACAGACAGGAATAGATGGTTATTTCTCTTTCTTCTGACAAGGTACTTGTTTTAAGTCGCCTAGGTTAAAAGCGTCTCTCTCTCCCTCTCTCTCTCTCTCTCTCTTACAATCCTCATATTTCTAGAGGAAAACCACATCCATCAATCTCTGTCATTGAACAAAAAACCCACAGAGCTCTTACTCTCTCCCCCTCTCTCCTCTCTCTCCCCTTCTAATAGGGTGAGCCTATAATGGAAGTTAAGTGCTCAATACCTTCTAACGGACACACACACATGCAAACGCACACAGGCACACACACACACACACACACACACACACACACACACACACACACACACACACACACACACACACACACACACACAAACACACACACACACACACACACACACACACACACACACACATACACACACAACAAAACCAGCAAGTGAGTGGTGTTATGTAGAAAACCCATCCTTCAGCTCAACTATCGGATCCTCACTAACCAGTAGCAGGTGAGGGGTGTTATGTAGAAACCCATTCTTCAGCTCAACTAGAGGCTCATTTTGTAGCACTAGAATCTGAGTCCTATCTCTCTACCTGTCAAAGAGATCCCTTCCTCTGTACTCCATCTCTGCTGCTTTCAGCCAATCTGAATATCAGCAGGTTGCGCGTCAGAGAGAGAGACAGAGAGAGAGCAACACTGAACGTTAGAGCTACAGCCAGGTGGGGCGCCCTCGATCCTCCAATAGGATCCACTGAAGATGGGACTCTCTGGACATGTAAAGGTGAGGTCAGGCTCGTCTGGGGATTGTGTCTGAGACCATGGGACCATGAGACTACCTTCAGCCCGGGCAGCAATGTCCTGAAGTGCTGCTGGCTCTACGGTTCATGTGAAGGACTAACCGGATGTTGTCCGCTGGGGTCAGACCTTCTGGGGGCAGCTTCAGCCTAGACCAATACAAGCCCCTCCCCATGTTTAACAAGAAGACATTCACATTTTTAGCAGAGAACTATCTGGTACAGAGGTCTCTCTCTCTCTCTCTCTCTCTCTCTCTCTCTCTCTCTCTCTCTCTCTCTCTCTC
Organism: Gadus chalcogrammus; assembly: GCF_026213295.1. Lineage (NCBI taxonomy): Eukaryota > Metazoa > Chordata > Actinopteri > Gadiformes > Gadidae > Gadus > Gadus chalcogrammus. The sequence goes on along the minus strand of NC_079427.1, from coordinate 35,746,058 downwards.
TCTCTCTCTCTCTCTCTCTCTCTCTCTCTCTCTCTCTCTCTCTCTCTCTCTCTCTCTCGGCAGCATGGCTAACCGTCGGCCGTGTGCTTCTCCCTCACCTGACCGGTCATATGACTCCTGAGGCCCTCGCCCTCCTCCCCTGCAGGGCTCAGAGGTCAGAGGTCAATGCCAGGCATGTGCCATTAGAGGACAAAGAGAGGAGGGAGGGAGAAAGGGAGGGAAGGTGAGCAAATGTACATGGAAACATGTACATTACATCTCTATCTCTCTCTCTCTCTCTCTCTCTCTCTCTCTCTCTCTCTCTCTCTCTCTCTCTCTCTCTCTCTCTCTCTCTCTCTCTCTATGTATCAGTTTTCAATCTTCAGACACCAGCTGTCTGTAGCAGGAGAGAGAATTAGAAATTGACCCACAAGGAATGTGTGTCTGTGTGTGTGTGTGTGTGTGTGTGTGTGTGTGTGTGTGTGTGTGTGTGTGTGTGTGTGTGTGTGTGTGTGTGTGTGTGTGTGTGTGTGTGTGTGTGTGTTCTTATCAACATCAAGTACCAAGCATGTATGTTCTTTTCCTATCCCCAGTTTCTTTCCCTCTCATCTCCTCCTTCACTTCACCATCTCTCTCCTCTTCCTCTCTCCTCTCTTCTCCATATTGTAATACAATTATCTCTTTATTCTATAAATAGCTCAGTATGCTCACACCAGTATATGTGGCTGTGTGTGTGTGTGTTCATGTGTATTTATTTAATCATCTCGAGGAACAGTGAAACACTACGATTGTGAAGGAGTTAGAGGAGGAGAAGGTGGAGGAGGTGGTGGTGGAGGAGGCAGAAGTGGAGGAGGAGGAGAATGTGGTGAAGGTGGGGGTGGAAGTGACCATTGAGGTGGTTGATGGAGGAAGAAGAGGGGGAGATGAAGGAGGTGGAAGAGGTGGGGCTGGAGGAAGAGGAGGCGGAGGAGGAGGAGGTGGTGGTGGTGGGGAGTGAGGAAGAGTAGGAGGTGGAGGAGGTGATGGAGAGGGTGGAGGAAGAGGTGGAGGTGTAGGAGGAGATGGAGGGGTTGGAGGAAGAGGAGGAAGTGATGGAGGAGGAAGAGGAGGAGGAGGTGGAGGAGGAGGCCTACTCCTCTATGAGGAGGATCTAATAAAAGAGGTTCCATTAAATCATCTTCCAGTTAGCTCCCAAGGCGGCCTCACACACTTCCTGGAATAAATATCCTGTGTGTGTGTGTGTGTGTGTGTGTGTGTGCAAGTGCGTATGAGTGTGAGATGAGTGTGTGTGTCTGTGTGTGCACGTGCGTGTGCATGCGTGTGTGTAATATGTTTTCCTAACTACCATGTAAACACGGTACCCAGGTTTAGGAGGCTGAATATTGATACTGCACAAGATTATCGTACATATTGGACACATCACAGCTGGAAATTAATACATAAATAAAAGCATGTTCTGTGTTTACACATTAGAAACAGTATCTACACACTATATGGATACTGTGTGTTTATTCTACACACAGACCCACGGTGGCCGGTTGCTCAACAATTCCAGTTAGACAAAGAGATCTAGTATCAAACCCTGACTGGCCAAAGCTCCGCAATGGCAATCTCTTAAAAAGAACCTCAGAACTGATCAATACACAGATTGAGAGAAGAACAAGAGGAAAGGAGCTGAAGAGAGTCACACACACACGCACACAAGCACACACACAAACACGCATGCACACACACACACACACACACACACACACACACACACACACACACACACACACACACACACACACACACACACACACACACACACACACACACAGATAGGAAGAGTTTGAGCTATCTGTCTAAAAACTACAGAAGAGAGTGTGAGCAAGGGAGATATGTCTATGATCAATCACGTGTGTGTAAGTGGGTGGATCCCTCACACAATCGCATCAGTACTCTTTGGTCAAAGGTCAACTATACTCTAGCAGGACAAGATGGACGGAGAGCATAGAGAGCGGAGGAGAGTGGAGAGGAAAAGGAGGACCTTTCTCAAGGGGGTAATGACCAGTAATCCACTTAATCTGGTGCTTCAACACACACACACACACACACACACACACACACACACACACACACACACACACACACACACACACACACAACACACATACACACAACACACACACACACCACACACAACACACACACACACTCTCCTTCTCTCTCAGTGAAGCTTTTGTCTTCCTCGCCCCCTTGTCTTTCATCTACAACACACACTTTAATAATACATGCCCCCCCACAACCACCGTGACTCAGGAGAGGGAGTCTTAAAGAAACACACACTGTTACATGCCCTGTAGGGGAGCAAGGCCCTCACACTGCAGGGTTAGAGGTTATTTCCCTGTGTAGCTCAGTAAGTAGAGCAAGGCATTAACACTACATGGTTAGAGGTAATATTTCCTCAGAATGAGGAAGAGTGAGACATGTGGGAAACATGTGATGCTTCCTTCAACAGGGATGCAGTTGTCATGTCAGCATGTTACAGTTTTTTCCTATCGTTTAAGGCAATTTACCTAAACCATGTTCACATTCCCTAAACACTTCACACAGTGAGCATACCAGTAGACCATGTGAACCAAACTGTGGTTACTTGCCCCTATGCTAAGATACAAATGCTGGCAATGACGCCTTCTTCCAAATTGCATGGATACCTGCCCCAGTCAATGTTCACTACCGGCAAAACGCTGTGGAACTACAGCATATCTTACCAATGTTTAGATACTCTGTTCAAAACAGTGAACTTTCTGTTCAAAACCTAACAGTAATTTAGATCACTGTAGATGGAAAGATGCTGCATTTGGACAGACAAATGAAGTTACATGTTTGAATAAGAAAAATATTTAGTTTATAGTTTATTTATTTTATTTTACAGTAATTTAGATTTTTTTTCCCCTGTGCACCATAGTTCTTGGTGAATTGGCATGGAATTACTTCTTTTACGTAAAAGCAACACTACATACAATGATCTGTACAAAACACAGTGGATAACTTTTGCAATGCAAAACACCTGGTGGTCATTTCAGCTAAAGACCTACTCAGCTAAAGACCTACTCAGGTGTTTTACATGTAATTTGTGCCTCGTTGAAAAAGGGCCTTCTTTGGCATTTGCTTTGGACTTCTTTACGTAGTTGGTATAGGAAAATGGATGCAGCAAGAGCAAGAGCAAGAGGCAGAGGCAGAGGAAGAGGCAGAGGAAGAGGCCAAATGCGGAGGATAGGAGGGATTAGCCCAATTCTGCGCCACTGTTGGGCTACTGTAATATACAGTATGTGCAGGTTTTGTGCATTGCATTTTTGTTAAAACACATTTTTTACTTTGTAATGTATTTTCTGTTTTGTGTAACACTTGCACTGTGACAAAATCACCAAAAAGTAAAGCACAGTGAAAAAAACTGTTTGTGATTTGTTTCTGGATATATTACGTACTTACTGTATGTAATTTGCATTACAAAAACTGAAAATTGTTATTCTCAGTTTCTCATAAAACACTTACAGTATTTACTGTATTTACAATTACAGTACATTTACCACACTCAATTGTGACATCTTTTGTGGGAGGTAAACCGACATATGAACACTGTCAGCAGATACATGGCTTGGATTGTCATACTGTAATATTACAAACTTTATTACTGTAGTCCAAAGAAGTGTTTGTCTGTGTTTTTTCTCTTTTTTCAATGCAACACTACAGGAAATCTATGCCAAACTGGAGGACACAGCAACATTTTATATATGCAATTGGCAATGCTTCAAGATGTGTTTTTAGGTCATAGTGTTCTGAGAGGAAACATGTGTTAAGTTATGGCAGCATTGTTTGTGGTGTGGTTGTTGTAGTAAATTTCGCACCAAAGGTTAACAAATATGCAGAGGTGTGTGTCTCTAAAGCCCACTGTGTTAAGTGATAGGGAAAAGTGACCATAGTATGGGTACATGACCGAAAACGATAGGAAAAAACTGTAACATGTAGCATCCTACACATGTAAACATGCTGCATCCTCTACAGATGTAACTGATGTTACTATGGTTGCGGGGGAAGCAGAGTGACAGGAGGGAGGAGAGAGGGACAGAGCTGTCAAGTCTTCTGCCAATTGTGTCATCATCAACGATTATACACCTGGCGCCCGCCCTTTTACAGGCGCACCTTTTTACAGGCGCACCTTTTAGTTTGATCACATGACCACATGTAAGGTGGAATATAGCGCCCACAACACACACACACACACACACACACACACACACACACACACACACACATACACGTCTGACCTGTTTTGAAGAAGGTGTCTGCGTCTTCGGTGGACGCCTCCTCTGTTCCCTCGAGAGGATTCATCTTGAGTCCTCCACACAGACTTTCTCTCTCTCCTCTCTCTCTCTCTCTCTCTCTCTCTCTCTCTCTTCCAACACAAGCGCAGCACTCGGCTGTATATCCAGTGGGTTCAAGGAGGAAATCAGCGGTTTCTCTTCATGTTCCCTCTATTCCTTCACTCGTCTCCTCCGTCCTCTTTGGCTCCGGCCCGTCCTATTGTTCGATACCCGAGCTCCCCCCTGTCTCTGTCTCTCTACCCTTTTTGTGTCGCTCTACCCTCATTGTACCTCTATGGCCCTCGGTTTGTGTGTGTGTGTGTGTGTGTGTGTGTGTGTGTGTGTGTGTGTGTGTGTGTGTGTGTGTGTGTGTGTGTGTGTGTGCTTCAGTGTGTGTGTGTGTGTGTGTGTGTGTGTGTGTGTGTGGTGTGTGTGTGGTGTGTGTGTGTGCGTGAATGTTCTATTGTTATTATCCCCCTCTAACGGTAGCGCGAGCGTTGCCGTTCTTCCATCTCGTCGTTTCAGTCCGATGACGTCAGATCTCCTATCGCAGGGGAATGACGTCACTCGCTGGGCATCGCGATCAGTGATCAATGACTCCTGATCAGACTTAGACGGACGGTAGTGGCTAGTGGTGCTCTGCTGCCTGGGCACCTACTCAGAGACCGGGGTTAGACAATCAGACCCGGGTTAGGAAGGACCTTGTTCGATGCCCGCTGTCACGCCGTCGGGTGCGCGCTTTGTTCCGCTCGACGGCCCATTGTCCTCTGGAGACGGGTCTGTAGACGGGTCTTCATCAGGAGGAAAGAAGATAGCGAGCATAGACTGCTGTCCGATCCTGTTCTCAAACAATAGGACCTCTCCTCTCTCCGCCCCCTCCCTCCTCTCTCATTCCCCTCCCTCCTATTGCCTCCCAACTCTCCCCTCTTCTCCCCTCCCCTATAGAGAGACCACACGCCCCTCGCCACCACAGTGGTTTCTCTCTCTCTCTCTCTCACTCTCACTCTCACTCTCTCTCTCTCTCTCTCTCTCTCTCTCTCTCTCTCTCTCTCCTCTCAGTGTATAAAAAGGTAATAATTGTACATACTAGAAGGTGGATGTTCGACAAGATGCGTACTGACTTCATGACATGTGCAGGGGCGATTCTAGGTTCTGGCTTTTGGGGGGGCTCAGCCCCCAGGAAGCCATAAATAGAAGTATATAAAGGGGAGATTTTGAATATCGTAGATGTGATTTCCTGCATTCTGCTGCATTTTAGGTTGACCTGGTGGAGATCCTCAATTTATTCTGGTGGGGGGTAAATGTATTTATCTATCAATCCAACACATTGTCTGATGGTTTATTGTCAGAAAAGCAGAGGCCTTTTTGTTAACAGTTTAACCTCAGTTAAACTCATAATACCAATGAGTATTTCATCTCAGAGGAAAGGATTAAACACATTTTAGCTATTCTCTAAAGAAGAAATAAATTGTTTACAACTTAACCTTTTTATCTGAGTTATAGTTATAGTCAAGGCAAGGTAAGGCAACTTTATTCATATAGCACTTTTCATACACAAGGCAGACTCAAAGTGCTTCACATATAAACATTGTCATACAATAAAATAAAATAATAGATAAGTAAAAGAAAACATATGCAAAGAAATGGGAGAAAGTTAAAAAGGCATTATAGTATTAAAATAGAAAATAAAGGCAAAGTTAAAAAAGCTTTTTAGAAAGTGCAATGTATTTAAGATTTAGCAGAAAGCTATAGCAAACATAAAAGTCTTCAGTCTTGTTTTAAAGGTGCTCAGAGTTGGGGCAAGTCTTAAATCCTCTGGGAGTTTATTCCAGCTATTTGTTGCATAGTAACTAAATCCTGCTTTCCCATGTTTTGTGTTTACTCTGGGGATAATTAACAGATTGGTCTCAGAGGATCTTAGTGGTCTAGAAGGCTTATGTAGTGGAAGCATAACAGTTAAATATTTTGGGCCTAAACCATGTAGGGATTTATAGGTTATTAACATGATTTTAAAATCAATTCTCTGACCTAAAGGAAGCCAATGTAACGATTTCAGAATTGGTGTAATATGATCAAATTATTTGGTCTTTGTTAGAACTCTAGCAGCAGCATTCTGAACAAGCTGAAGCTTCCTCAGAGTTTGTTTTGGGAGACCTGTAAGGAGACCATTGCAGTAATCAAGCTTACTAGTGATAAAGGCATGTACACGTTTTTTAATTCTTCGGTGGACATGAACCCGCTAAGTCTTGCTGCATTTTTAAGGTGATAATATGCCGATTTTGTCACTGATTTGATGTGACTGTCGAAATGTAAATCTGAATCCATGATAACCAGGGCTGTAATGGAGGGTAAACGCACGTAAACGCCGTTTACGCACCTCTGGAATTTAGGAAATAGCGTTTACGCACCTCTAAATAGCGTCTACGCACCTCTAAGTGGCGTTTACGCACCTCAAAGTTCCCTGTGCCTTGTATTCTGCCATTGGAATAATCTGAAATAAATTTAGTATCATTTTAAAACACCTAAGACAAAGTTTCACATTGTTGAACAAATAAACGCTGTAATCTGAATCATTTTCATCTGCGCTGTAGGCCTATGCTATTATGGTCTGTGACCCTCCAATCAGTGCCTTGCGGCTGCGGCGGCGACACCAATCAGGATCCAGGAAAATATGTAAACAGGAAGTATGTAAACACATGGCCCTACGCGTTGTGGATTATCATGCCTGCCTACCTGTCATTAATTAGCCATGGATATCAGGCGATTTTTGAAAAGACCTTCGAGTGCTCCCACTCCAACAGATGCCCGAAAAAGGCCTCAAGTACAAAGTAAGAGTGAAGATGATCAATTCACATTAGTTGTTTTTGTGATGTATGAATCAATTTTACTTGACGAACTATTAAATGACTACGAGCATTCAGATTGGCCAATGAGTAGTCATGCTATCCGTGTACTGCCCATGTCAAAATGAGCGAAAGTCAGTCAGAGTTTTACTATCCATATCAAACTTCGGTTTTGGCGTATCAACTTCGCTATAGCTCGGTCGCTATGTTAAAGCCTCAATTTGGAGATGCGAGGTTGGCGGTTGCAGCCAGACTCCGCGGCTGAACCGTGGATCGGGCGGATGACGCGACAAAAAATATATTTTAATTAAATTTGGGCGGTTGGCGGTTAAACCAATACAAATAAAATATTTATAAATATTTTTATTTTATTATTTATTTTCTTTAAAATTATTTTCCCAGCAAACTGGCCTGTTCCCTAGAGGAACCGTATGGGGAATCCAAGTTGAAACAACTTGCCCAAAGGTTCAGACTTGATGACAGAAAAATTCTTGAAGGCCATAGGGATTTGAAGGATAACTCAAGCATCATTCCAGAAAACCTTGCACCACTCCTGAATATCCACCATCTCATTCCAGTTAGCACTGCTGAGTGTGAGAGGGGGTTCAGCTTAATGAACATCATAGTGTGCCCCCTGAGATGCAGTCTGCACTTGGTCACAGTGTCGTCCTTGATGTTTATTCAACTGAATGGCCCACCACTCACAAAGTTCAATCCAACACGTATGTGAAGTCCTGGCTGGTGAAGCACACGGGAGCCATGAACCCCAGAACACGCCCCTGCAAGGCAGGACCTGACGGGGAGGACAAGGAGGCCCTCTGGGCACTACTGTGAAAAGCATGCATACTAATACACAAACATGACACATGCCATAGATAGATAGTTCTTAATCTACACATACTTTTCTTTACTGTTGAAATTTGAATAACTTGAATAAACTACAAACACATTCATTGACTGTCATTGATTGATTTAATATGACTTTAATTGATAACATAATGGAATATAAAGCCAGGCTAGCCTTACAGAGTCGCAACACTTTGTGTTGCGTTGCGTTGTGTCGAGGTCGGTCTGATCACAAAATTCATAGTTTACCCACCTCTAATTAGACCACTACAGCCCTGATGATAACCCCTAGATTTCTGGCTTTGATTGAGGTTTTCAGGGACAGAGAGTGAAGGTGTTGGGTTACTTTAAGCCTTTCCGTTTTATAACCAAATGCAATTATCTCTGTTTTGTCCTCATTTAGTTGAAGGAAATTTTGGCACATCCATTCTTTCACTTGCTCAATGCACTGGCACAGCAGATCTATGGGCCGATAGTATTTTGGTGATAGCGATACATAGATTTGCGTGTCATCAGCATAGCAATGATGGTCAATATTGTTATTTTGCATGATTTGCCCTTGTGGGAGCATGTAGATGTTGAATAAAGAGGGTCCTAAGATCGAACCTTGTGGGAATCAACCACATGTCACGTTGGTTGATTCTGATAGAAAGTCGCCAATGGAAACAAAGTAGTTCCTATTTTGTAGGTAGGACCTGAACCAATTTAAGACGGTGCCTGAAAGCCCCACCCAGTTTTCTAACCTGTCCAAAGTACCTAATGTATGGTCTCAGGGGTCTTCAAATTACAATGAACAGGTCCAGTTACTAAAAATTCCTTCCAAGAAAGGTCCGTAACCTACCACGTCCTAATCAGCTCGGCTTTTGTCAAATACATAATCAACACGGCTAATTACCCTTATAATTTCCGATGTATTTTATTTCTCAAATTCCCTTACTTTAACATGAAATAAAAATCTAGTAAGGAAAAGATAACCGCATTTACTAACATTTGCAAGTAAACCAAAAAAACAGGTGATCATTAGGCCCTGCAATTCAAGTGCACATAAAAAGTGCATAAGGCCTACATTGTGAAGTAAAGCAGAACAGAACCCACTAGGACCTACACTTCAAATAAGAAAAAGTGCATTAGGCCTACCTTTCAACGTAAAGAAAAAGGTAATCTAGACCTACTATTTTCCAAATAAACACCAAAAGAGCATTAGTGCCTTAATTTCAAGTAAGTCCAAACGTGTCTCAAGTGGTGTTAGACCCAACAGGTCCTCAAGATCTCTTTCTGTGTCTTGATGAAAACAATCGCACATAACCAAAAGCTGGGCATATCCGTTATATCTGAAGACTCATCAAGGGCTAAGGATGGGGCACTCTGAACAGCCGCATGAAGCTGTGACAGGTGCAGTCATGCTGTAGGGTATGGGAATTGATGAGAATTTCAATCGGATTCCGATTCCGATTCTGCTTATCAATCCCGATTCCTTATCGAGATTCTCTTATCAATTCTCATTGGGTTGGGAAAATAGGTATAAACTGTGTTTGTTTGTATTACATCTCTATAATATCTGATCAGAAGTGAATTCTAGTATTAGGGAATTGTACATTTCAAATCAACATTGGTCTAGACGAAAAAATAGAATGTTGTGCTTTTTAAGCCCAAATGCCATCATTATGTTAGCCTGGTTCTACCAGACTCTCGTACTTCACTTCAGTTTTCATTTCATATTGTCAGAGAGTCTGACCTAATCAATTGGACAAACGTTAACATCACTTGAAGCGGGGGTGTCTGTTGAAGTTAAAAATGATGGATCTGCCCAGTGCCAGTCCTGGATCTGCCATAACCAATCGCTAACGTTTGGTTGTGACGTATGTCATGCGCGGGAATCACGCGCAGGTTGTACACAAACCAAACACCTTGCGCGTCTGCACGGAAAATGTCCGTCAACGACAGCTGCAGGTTTTGTTCGTCGAATTTAATTTATCAGGGAAAAATTGCACATTGTAAATCAACTACCGACCTACAACAACAACTCAAACTGGCCGCACGACTTTATCGTCATTGTTCTCAGACACGCCCTCTGTTCGCTGATTGGGCCCCGCTGCGGCGGCGCCAGGGAAAACCAAATTACATACAGCAGGTCCAGACCTAGTACTGAAGGGAAATTCAAATTGAGCGGAAGTACTTAGGCGGGCGGAGCCAGGCTAATCGTTATGTGCCATTAAAACTAAAAACACAGACTGAAAACAGCCAAGTAGAGCTTGTGCCTTTTGGAATGCTAAGAGTGCTCATTTGCATCAACTTTCAAACTGACATAAACAAAATGAAGCATTGATTAGACAGGATTTATTAGATGGGCCTACTATAAACGTTGCAACACACAGACCGGAAAACCATAGCAATGCCGGTAAACACACCCCCGAGAGAAGCCCAATCCCTATGAGAGCTCCCCACGCTACGGCCATCAGGAGGCGACGAGAGCTGTTGGGCCGTGATATATATATACAATTATAATATATTATATACTAATATATATAGAGCTCCGGGAGTCTCAAAACTGCAACAATCACTTTCTCCTCCCATGCCGCAGTTCACCCCGGACTGCACTGGCACTGAGTTTGACGGCTCTGAACGCTGATTGGCTGTTACGTTACACATGTCACTCAGTTATCACGCTGTTGAACGACTGATTGGGCTGTCATCACGACAAAACTTGTCGCGGGTTTTCTCCGTGAAAAATCGCCCCTACATTCCTTTGTATGGATCTTGTCGCCCCGTCGCGTTTGGTGTGAACGAACAATGCGATTCTTCCTCGGGCGGCGACATGTTTTGCTGCGTTCTGAACCAAATCAAAGCAGCGCGTGTGTGACATCACAACGCATTTTCCGTGAATGGAACAGATAAGCCGAATCGTTAAGCAGGCTTGCTAATGATTCCAAGGAATCGGTTGACTCGGAACGCTTGATTGGCTGCTGAACAAGAACCGGTTCTCGATTCCCATCCCATGTCATCTGATAACATTTCGGATTTTCTGGTTGTCGTTGCAACTCACATTGGGATTTGCTTTATTTTTTCACACAATTCATCCCTTTGTTTAACTTCAAGTAACGTCTCGGCAGCGGCGTTCAAGCACCATCCTTCACAACAGTCGCGTCACTGAAGTTTTTTTATGTTGCCACAAATCCATGCAATCTTAAGTGAGCATTCATTTGCACGTTGCTGGCCTGTAAATGAGTGTGTTGAAGACACGCGTAGACCTCTCATACTCATATTTTCCACGCTCTTACTTCTGACTTCTGGGGATACTTTCCTCGAAGGATCTCTGTTTGGATTCGTAACGCCGCTTAATATTCACGCTTTTTATCAGCGCCACGGTTTCAACCCATAAAAGACACAACAAAGGTTTTGTACTGCCTGCGGGAGAATGAACAAGTATTGGTCAGTCCATTCATCTTTAAAATGTCTGTTTTCGGGGGTCAACTTTCCTTATTTTCAAGCAAGCCATTTTCTCATTCCAACTCGCTCTTCCGGTAAACAAAAAATGTATCGGCTATTTTTTGAGTGACACTATTATGCACATGCCGTCACAGACGGGGGGAGTTCGGTGAGTGCATGATCTTCGCTCTGTTAAAATCATTGCTTTTTGCTGTTTTATGCTGTACTACAGACTATTCTGCCTTTCAAGTTTGTATTTCAGTGAGAAATGATTTTACTAACATAATCATGCTTTGTATAGTGAAATCAGCAAAAATGAAAAAAAACAAAAATATATATATTTTTTATTATTTTAAATTGTTCATGGGTACGGATAGGACCGTCACTTGGTCCGGACCGCGGGTCCGCCATTTGGAGATGCCTGGGAGGTCAAGTAGCATTAGTATTGTGGTTTTGCCAGAGTCTGTGTTAAGACGGATGTCGTTTACAACTTAATAAGGGCGGTCTCATTGCTGTGCAGGGGTCGAAGTCCTGATTGGAAGGTGTCATAGCAACCAGTTGATGCCAGGAAGTGATTAAGTTGCTGGAGGACAACTTTCTCAATGATTTTACTTATGAAGGGTAGATTTGATATTGGTCTGTAGTTGTTAATAATAGAGGCATCTAGGCTCCGCTTTTTTAAAAGGGGTTTAATAACTGCAGTTTTCAAAGCTTTTGGGAAATTGCCTGACTGGAGAGAGTTGTTAACTATCTGCAATATGTCTACTACTAGGCAGTCGAAAACATTCTTAAAGAGGTTGGTAAGTATAGTATCAAGGCAACAGGTGGATGGCTTTAGTTGTGTCACAGTTTCCAGAAGATTTTGAGAGTCTATAACATTAAAGCATGCCATCCTTGCCACGTTACTTTTGCCTGAACAGGGTGGTAGTCCAACATTTTTGTTTGAAGTGGAGATATTGATGGCGCGTCTGATACCTTCAATTTTATCAGTATAAAAAGCTGCAAACTCATTGCATTACTGCGTGGAATGGAGATCAGGTGGAATTTGTGTTGGTCAGTCTGTCACAATTGCAATAGGGTTTTTGCATTATTAGTGTTGGTTTAATGATATTGGCGAAAAATGTTTCTATAGCACTTTTTAAGTCTAAATTGTAGGCACGGAGGCTCTCTTTATAGATATCATGGTGAATATGAAGTTTAGTTTTACGCCAGATGCGTTCAACCTTCCTGGATTCTTTTTTCTTTGCTGTTACAGAAGCAGCTTTTCTCCAGGGTGCCTTTTGCTTTCCAGAAATCGTTTTAACCTTATAAGGTGCAATGATATCTATGACTTTCAGAATCTTCAAATTAAAGTTTTCTACAAGATCATCAGCAGAACACGGGTTTAGAGGTGGTAGCAAGGAGATGGCCTTTTTAAAAAGTACATTAGAATCTTCATTGATATACCGTTTTTTGACAGTGTTTGATTTTGTCTGTATGTCGGGAATAAAAGATATGTTAAGCAACACATTCTCACTCCGAGCGCGTCGATTTCTGACGAACGGTCAGTGACTTTGGCTTCAGTTTCTGACGCAAAAGGGTACCCATGCGCTTCTTTTTTCGACGCATGGGGTTTTCAACTCTCTTACAATGTAACAACTTCACGGGGGAGCCGATGGCTGTGTCACGTTAAAATTGTACTGGGGGCGAAATTGTAACCGGCCTACGTCATCAGTTGTTTACATCTTGACAACCTGCCTGGCAACAAACGACGCGATCGTCTGTTGCCGGGCAGGTTGCAAAAACATTCGGCTCATGTTTCCAAAAGACGAAATAACTAATACAGATAACGGATCGCTAGATAACACTTGTTTTTACTTTAATTTGTATTGTATTTAATTGTTTAATCGAATAGCAACAGACGAATCGACTGCGATCATCTGTTTGCCGGGAACGGGCGATCCCGTCAAATGAAGTAGGAAGTTCTTGAACATTTCGCGTCCTACGTCATTTTACGCGATCGCCCGTTTCCCGGCAACAGACGATCACTCCCTATTTTTTGTGGGATGTTGGTGTTCATTAGTGGCTTAAGGTGTGTAGACACAGCTGCCTGTGGCCACGTTTTGGAAGTCTGGGGTCAAAAGGTCAAAAGGAGCCGGCACCACGCTTATGAGATAACAAAAAGTTTATGTGTATTTCTCTCGTAACTTTTTGTCATTATTAAAGAGAGGCCTGATTCTCAGATATGCATGTTGGATGGCTATGGTGTAGGTCTGGGAAGAACTTCAGGCCAAAATCTTGCAAGCGAGCCGCTGGGTGAAGTGCAACGAGATGGAGCACAGGTTGATGCGTATGCGTCCTTTGAGACCCCCTTTGATATATTAGAGACTCCAAAGTACAGCCTTTACTTAAATTTTCTCGACTCAGTCACCTATTGCCATCCACTTCCTTTAGGGCTTCGGCCATCCTAATTGATCATTGTAGTATAATTGAATGCCTCTTTCATATATATGATACCTCCACCACTGGGACGTGGCACAATTCTCCAATCCATATGGGGAGGGGGGGGGGGAATGCTTGTGGACAGTAGGGGTGTACACTAGACATAAATAGGAAGCAAACTCAGGAGAAGGAATGACCTCTCACAAATATTTATTTCATAAATTGTTTCAAATAACCCTGCCTCATTAAATTAATGAGCTTGGTGTTTTGCTTTCAAAAATAGGTTATAGAAGAAGTCTAAACTGCAGAAAATAAAAACATCCAAGCTGCCTTTAAGGATACCATGAATATCTGTCTAATTTTTTAACCATCGGACCCTAGTTTACGACCAAAACAACACAATTGACGGCAGCTCCTTTGCCGCGTGGTTTAAGGATTGGCCCGCCGACAGGGGGGGACAAACGGGTACGTTGTCCCGGGCCCTGGACTGCCCCTGGAATGGGGGGGGCCCATAACTGGACCCCCATGAAGTTGGGATTAATTATTGTATGATACTTCAAAAGGTGTTGATTTAGAGAAGAAAGTGCTTTATTTGCATTCAATTAATGACTCCTAGATTGTTTGCCTTCATTGCCCTTGCAAAAAACGGCCATAACCCCCATACACCCCTAAGCCAAAATGGTTTGGTCTTTGGAGAGAAAAAAGACGACTCATTCCATTAGTGGTCAGTGCGCGAGTTGATTCAACATGCACAAGTCAGGAGCCCTGAAAAAAAAAGAAAAGGGTGAAAAAGAGAGGAAGAAGCCGAAAGCCTGAGGGGATCTCTTATAAATATTAATAAATATTTCAGAAAAGAGTCGGGACAGGTGATGCTGCAGAGCCGGTACCAGTAAGGCAGCTGTGCAGCACAGCCAGGTAAGACAACGCCAACTTTTTCCTAGCCCGTCGTCAAGTAACACAGGCACAGGCGGCGTGTCAAACATATTAGCGCAGCACCACATGAGCAAGTCCACGGAGATCAATATCAGCAGACAGGGGGCATTGATAATTTGATAACCACAACAGCTTTATTACACTGTGTTTCATACGCCTTTATCTAATTGAATCTTAGAATATGCACATTACCCCGCAAATAGGCCCATGTCCAAATCAAATGTTTCAGGCAGGCACGCGCTGCGCACTATCCATATCAGGCTGAATTGATTTGAGAATCATTCCAGTCAGCTGAATTACAGCCAGTGTAACGCGGCTCATGGTTTAAAATAAGCGTGGCATGGGCAACATGTGAAATGCCATTTAGATAGAGTTGGATGTAACGAATGGGTTATAACGTGACGTTTTGGGGTAGCCTGTAACTAGTTTCTGATTGCCGTTAACTTGAAACTCGCCAGATGAATGGGCTCCGCTTGGTCCCCAAACATTCTCTGGAAGTAGGCGGACATAAACGCGGGTAGGGCGATAAATAAAAGTACCCTTGACATGATTCCCCTTGGTCAAGGTGAAAATGGTCGATGAAATGTGCAGTTAATGAGCTCTAAGTGAATACAATAGCGTGAGTTTTATTGTGGTATGATTCTGAAAGCCATAACTTCACTTTCACTTTGGTTTATTCCGTAATAATGGCTTGTCATCCGACGTCATGTGTTTGGGAGATAGCACAAGGGTATTCTGTGGTTGTGTTTCGGCGTTTGGACAATTTGGGAACAAAAAAAAAAACCTTAGATTTTAAACTTTTGTAGTCTTTGGGATAGAGTTAGCCAAGTTGAATCAGTCTATTATTTTCTGTGTTAAATCGTCAAATTAAGGGGTTTTCAATTTGTTCTTTTTTAAATGGTTCATTTTGACCCCTGTTAATTTAGATATAGCCCTTTTTATCGAAATATGTTCACCTTTATAGGAGAGGCTAGAGAGGATGAGAGAGAAGAACAGGCTACCAAACAGGATGAGAGAGAGGAAGAACAGGCTACCAAAGAGGATGAGAGAGAGGAAGAACAGGCTACCAGTGAGATAGAGGAAGAACAGGCTACCAGTGAGAGAGAAGGGGAGGAGGGTGAAGGGAGAGAGAGAGAAAGACACAGTGATTCAGGGGGGGCCCATTGAGAGAATTTTGTCCCGGGCCCAGCCAAACCTGTCAGCGGCCCTGAGAGGGGGTGGTATAGCAACCACCATAGCAACCATGACGGTCAAGTGACTGGATGCAGCCCCATTGAAAAAAATAGAATACCACCCTACACACTCAAGAGATTAATCAGGAGATTAATAATGTTTAAATTATTAGGAACATGAAGTCTTTATTTGCATGGGTTTACATTTCGTTCTGTGTAGCATGGAAAAATCTGAGAAACACTCCCATTCAGAATGCATTAGTTTACATTTCGTTCTTTGAAGCACGGTTATTTTTATTTATTTATTTAATTTCATTTTTTGAGGAGCGGCTTCAAAGATGCAAATTTTTCTGCAATAATCCAAAATCCAATGGAAAAACCTGTTGGCTTTTTGTCAAGGGAACGTAACCGAGGGCGACGCTCACTTCCGGGTTGGCCAACACACGTCATCCCTCCACCACTCAATACTGTAAAAACACATGTTCAAGTTGAATGATAATGCATGAATTTATTCTTATTCTGCTATAGTAACACGGTAAATAAATGGCAAAAATGGGCTGAGAACGAATTCGTATTTACGATATTGTAGTGACTACATTATGGGTTCGTGTTCCCCTCTTATTGATCGAGTGGGAAGGAACTGGTCAGGAGTCACGGGGGCTAGGGGGACGCGTTTAGCGGTTGCACAAACCATGCACTGTGACCATGGACATAATAAAGGATGGACCACAGACTGGAAAATGGCCGCCCATTCATTCCTATACAAACTGCTCAGTGGCGCAGGGTAACATACAGGAGCGATTTGCTTCCGCGTTATGGGGCCAAGACACGTGACCTAGTCTGTGACGTACCGGATGCAGAGATCTTCTTCTTCTTCTAGTTTAGTGGCGGATCATAGTTTTTCCCCATATACCGCCACCTACTGGGCTACTGTTACGGCTCCAGGATGTTAGCTTGCTACGTCTAGGGGGGGAGTAGGGGAACCATAACACATGTTACTGTTAGGCTGACTGAGAGAACAACAAAACAGGGCACAACAGCAAACTGGATACGTAAGTGTGTTTATTTAGCTAGCGATCCGCCAAGGGGAATAGGGAACTATAAGCGGAGCCAAATCAAAGAAAACAAGATAAAGTGACAACTAATTAGTGCACACATACAACCTAGCTAATACATACAGAGGGTGGCCCCGCTCCTAACCTGATGTGATAACAGAGTATGGTCTACGTGATGGCAGTGTAAACCCAAGGGTGTCTTACCTATTCGCCTAAACCCCTATGGCATCTCACAAACAAAAGGCAACAGCCCCACACAGCCCACACACAGGCAGACAATGGCCTCCTTCAATGGAGACAAACAGGTGCAAGTTATCAAGGCCTGATGACACTGATTGGCCAACAGACAGCTCCCAGATTGGACAGGGGGTTGGACGATGGTGGAGGAACAGCCAATGGTGTGAGACCTACAGAGAATGAGAGGGGAGACACAGGAAAACAACCACACACGTAACACCCATAAGAGCAAACATCACACACGAGAAAGGGCATCCGCACACACATTCTCGGAGCCCTTCTTGTGACGAATCACCAGGTTGTACCCCTGCACAATCAGCGCCCACCGCATGAGGCGCTGGTTCTGATTATACATCCGGTGGAGAAAAAACAGCGGATTGTGATCCGTGTAGACCACAATTGGCCTAGAACTCGATCCCAAATAAACTTCAAAAAACTGGAGTGCCATCAGCAAAGCCAGAGCTTCCTGCTCAATAGTAGAGTACCGTGTCTGGCACTCATTGAACTTCAGTGAGAAGTAGCAGACCGGATGGTCCAGCCCGTTGGAATCCTCCTGGATAAGAACGGCACCGGCACCTACATTGCATGCGTCTACCTCCATCTTGAATGGCTTCTCAAAGTCAGGAGCCACCAGAACAGGGGTACTACATAGCAGAGTCTTAACAGAAACAAAAGCGTGTTGGCAATCTGGAGACCACGCAAACGGGACCAAGGGGCTCAGCAGACTAGTCAGAGGGGCGACAACAGAGGAAAAATTCCTACAGAACCCACGATAATACCCAGCCATACCCAAAAAGCGGCGCAGCTCACGCCGGGTGGTGGGCACTGGGAAGGCAGTGATAGCAGTCACCTTAGCCTCCACGGGGCGCACCTCACCACCCCCAACCTGTTTACCAAGGTAAGTAACGGTAGTCCTCCCAAACTCACATTTTGCCAAATTCAGCGTCAAGGAAGCCCTCGCCAAACGCTGGAACACTGTTGTCAAAGTATCTACATGAGCAGCCCAATCAGACGAATACACAACCACATCATCGAGGTAAGCAGCACAGTGTGGGACGTCAGCTAAAACAATATTCACTAAGCGCTGGAAAGTGGCAGGTGCATTCCGCATCCCAAACGCCATCACTGAGTACTGCTGAAACTTGTCTGGAGTGACAAATGCGGAGATCTCCGAAGCACGAGCAGTAAGTGGGACCTGCCAATATCCCTTTAACAGATCCAGCTTTGTCACATACCGGGCAGACCCAATGGTGTCCACACAATCATCAATACGCGGCAACGGGTACGAGTCAGGAACCGTGACTGCGTTCACCTTCCTATAATCCGTACAGAAACGGAACGTGCCATCAGGCTTGGGTACCAAGAGGCATGGTGAACTCCAAGGACTAGAGCTCGAAGACGCCAGACTATTCTCTACCAAATAAGACACCTCCTGCGACATGATTGACCTTTTCGTAGCGTTAACGCGGTATGGATGCTGCTTGATAGGTGCTGCACCTCACACATCTATATCATGCTTCAAAACGTTGGTCAGGGAAGGAACATCACCGAACAGACAAGGGAACCCACGTATCAGGGCTACCATGTCAGCCCTACGTTCCTCATCCAGATAGGCCAGATGCGAGTCAAGAGATGACAGCATCCGAGAGTTCAACAACCGAGGGGTCTGTTGAGGAGCACTCCGCAACTCCAATCCATCCTCGTCACCCTCAGGAACCTGGTAGGAGCCTGGAACCAATACAGCTGGAACGGCAGACTTGACTGTGGGACCCGTAGACCCTTCTACGGAGTCCTCATGAGGAGTAACTTTTGCATGATACAACTTAAGCATGTTAACATGGCAAACTCTTGTCTTGCGCCTCCGATCTGGGGTCTGTATAACATAATCTGTGTCACTCAACTTCCGTCCCACACAATAAGGACCGGAGAAACGGGCAGAGAGGGAGGATCCGGGAATGGGAAGCAGAACTAGAACCTGGTCACCCGTCTGCAGTGAACGTGGGACAGCCTTCTCATCAAAGTGACGCTTCATCCGCTTCTGTGAGGCGGACAGAGCTTCCCTAGCAAGGGCACAGGCACTGTGCGACCGTTCACGGAACCGGCTCACATAAGTTAACACATTTTGAGAAGAAGCACTACCCGAGATAAGCTGGTCTTTCAGAACTCTAAGAGGGCCGCGTACCGTATGTCCAAAAACAAGGTCAGCCGGACTAAACCCTAAGGACTCCTGAACGATCTCACGAACCGCAAACAAGGCAAAAGGAACACCCTCATCCCAGTCCCTCCCGGTCTCGAGACAGTACTTTCGCAGTATGGATTTAAGCGTTTGGTGCCAACGTTCGAGGGCACCCTGAGACTCAGGGTGGTAGGCACTGGAAACTGTGTGTAATAGACAAAGATGTCAACACCTGCTCAAAAAGGTTAGAAAGGAAATTACTTCCTTGATCAGTTTGCACAACTTTCGGGAGCCCAAACGTCGAGAAAAACTTAACCAAAGCCTTGACCACTGCCTGAGCAGCGATTTTCCGAAGGGGGATAGCCTCAGGATAACGTGTAGCAACACACATAATCGTCAATAAAAACTGGTTACCAGTCTTAGACTTAGGCAATGGGCCAACACAATCAACTAACACGTGCTCAAAAGGCTCACCTAAGGCGGGTATCGGACAGAGAGGAGCGGGTGGAATAACCTGGTTTGGTTTTCCTGTGACCTGACAGGTATGACAAGTACGACAGAAGGCAGCTACATCACGTTTCAGTCCAGGCCAAAAGAAGTGCCTTAGAATCCTGTCATAGGTTTTTGTGATACCTAAATGACCAGACCATACGTGACCATGAGCAAGTGATAGAATATCCTGCCGATATGCAACAGGCACTACAATCTGATAGATCACACTCCAGTCACGTTCTGAATCAAGAGATGAAGTCCACTTACGCATGAGAAGAGCATTATCTAGGAAGTAACCCACCTTACCGTCGATATCCCCACCCGGAGTAACAGCCTTCCCATAACACTGCTCCAGTGTAGAATCTATCTTTTGCATAGCAACCAGCTTATCACGAGTTATCGGTAGATGCAATGGGTCGAGACTAAGGCCAGCACACTCAACGGCACTGTTCTTATCAGGCTGTGGAGGGGGCACAGAGGTAGAACCAGTAACCTCATTTACGTCCCCCACTGGGACAAGAAAGGAGTCAGACAGGTCAACCACATTACTTAATGGTCGGGACTGCGCCCGTGTGACAGCACCCACTGGAAAAATCCCAGGGAATCTCTCGGCTAACTCATCCTCAGTGTTAGCTTCGGGACAGTCCAATACCTCCAACATAGGCAGCACTCTGCCTCCAGCAATATCATTGCCCATGATAAACTGAACGCCTTTTACCGGCAGGTTATGACGTACCCCGACTTTGAAAATTCCACTGACTAAATCACATTTTAAATGTATCAGGTGCAAGGGGACTGGCACAAACCCCATCTCTATGCCCTGAACCAAAACACTGGAACCACAGAATGAATCACCTGACAATGGCACTGCATCAGAGAGGATAAACGACTGGGCCGCCCCAGTGTCACGGAGAATCTGAACCTTTTGCTGTTCCTTTGGATCACCGGTCAGTGACACGAGACCACTCAAAATGAATGGTTTGTAGAAATGCACACATTCGGCATAACTGCCACAGAGCGAGAAACTGTACTTATCAACCCAACCCCCTTTGGTTGTTGAACGGGCGGTGGACGATTTCTCATACGAAGCGGACAGTCAGCAATTAAATGGCCAAATTCATGACAATAATAACACTCCCGTTCCTCCCTAGAACGTAAAGGTAGCGAAACTGACCTGCGAAACTGAGTGGTTGGAGAGGTAGAGAACGAATGAGCGGGCTTGTGGGTGAGTACAAACTCGTCCGCTAATACAGCTGCCTGGGACAGTGACACCACTTTTTGCTCATTCAAGTATGTTACTATACGTTCTGATACACTATTCTTGAATTCCTCCAGCAGGACTAATTCTCGAAGAG
Organism: Gadus chalcogrammus; assembly: GCF_026213295.1. Lineage (NCBI taxonomy): Eukaryota > Metazoa > Chordata > Actinopteri > Gadiformes > Gadidae > Gadus > Gadus chalcogrammus. The sequence continues at coordinate 35,724,777 of NC_079427.1, read as the reverse complement.
AGGAAAAATCTGTAGTTTTAGTGGCGGTGCACCACCGATCAAACAAGGTGGACTTCTCTCGAGCAAACTCCATGAAAGTACGATCAGGAGACTTTTTTCAACTCATAAATTTCTGTCTATATGCCTCAGGCACTAACTCATATGCACGAAGAACAGTGGTTTTAACAATTTCGTAATCTAGACTGTCCGCCAACGAAATGGACGCCAACACCTCCTGAGCTTTACCAGTTAGTTTACACTGAAGCAAGAGGGGCCACACCTCTTTAGGCCACTGCATAGAAACTGCAATGCGTTCAAACACACCAAAATAAGAATCGATTTCCGATTCCCGGAACTGCGGAACCAACGCCATTTGTTTAGTCACATCCAATGTGCCAAATGAGCTAGCTAGTGGAGAAGAGAGGGTGGTTTGGGGTGAACGTGCTGCACTTGCAGCCTCCAATTCCAACCTCCGTAGTTTCACCTCTTTCTCTGCCTCAATCCGTCGGATCTCCAGATGGTGCTCACGCTCAGCTTGCCTCTCTCCACGCTCAGCCTCCCTCTCTCCACGCTCAGCCTCCATTTGCAAGCGGGCCAACCTTACTTTCAGACGGGCGTCCTGAGACGACATTGATAACGTAGGTGACAACGGATTAAAGCGTGGTAAGGTAGCGGGTGGCTTAGCCTCTGCCCCAGCCTGAATGTCCTCCCTGGCATCACTACAAGGAGAAGCCACATTCACACCAAGCACCTCCTTGCCCACCAGCATATCCACGACACACTCCTTAAGTCTCGCTTTGAGCAGGGTCCCCTGAACTGGAAACTCAAAATGAGCCGCTATGGCATATAAATCAGCCTTCCGGCATCTGTCAATTCGATCCATAGACGGATCAGCCAAAAAGACACCCAAATCAAAAGCCTCCATAACGAGCCCTACAAAAACAACTACTGCCTATCCTATACACACAAACCAGCTACACTATGTGCACACCTGCATCGAACACCTCACAGCCAGCCCGACGTGGAGTCCTACAATGAGTATCCCGGACGAGCCCCCAAATATGTTACGGCTCCAGGATGTTAGCTTGCTACGTCTAGGGGGGGAGTAGGGGAACCATAACACATATTACTGTTAGGCTGACTGAGAGAACAACAAAACAGGGCACAACAGCAAACTGGATACGCAAGTGTGTTTATTTAGCTAGCGATCCGCCAAGGGGAATAGGGAACTATAAGCGGAGCCAAATCAAAGAAAACAAGATAAAGTGACAACTAACTAGTGCACATACAACCTAGCTAATACATACAGAGGGTGGCCCCGCTCCTAACCTGATGTGATAACAGAGTATGGTCTACGTGATGGCAGTGTAAACCCAAGGGTGTCTTACCTATTCACCTAAACCCCTATGGCATCTCACAAACAAAAGGCAACAGCCCCACACAGCCCACACACAGGCAGACAATGGCCTCCTTCAATGGAGACAAACAGGTGCGAGTTATCAAGGCCTGATGACACTGATTGGCCAACAGACAGCTCCCAGATTGGACAGGGGGTTGGACGATGGTGGAGGAACAGCCAATGGTGTGAGACCTACAGAGAATGAGAGGGGAGACACAGGAAAACAACCACACACGTAACAACTACTACACAGGAGTTTGTGACAAGGACGTTGGCAAATGATACTTTAAATCAGCGGTCCCCAACCACCGGGCCGCAGGACATTCCTAACCGGGCCGTAGTTTAACGAGGCTATGACATGACTAGAAAACAAAAAAAATTTTTTTTTTTTTTTTTTTAATTCATGCAAAATTCCGCGAAACTTTTTGGAGAATCATACCGGTCCGTGATGCTGAAAAGGTTGGGGACCACTGCTTTAAATCATAAAAATAAATTCAAAGAAAAAACCAAACTAACGAAACAAAATAAAACAAACTAACAAAATAAATGAATAAATAAAAACAACAAATAAAAAATATATATACTTAAGGCTAAATTCTTCTAATTAGGTTAGTATCTCTTAGCTAATTTATCAGCAATTTCATTGCCATATATTCCATGGTGGGCTGGAATCCAACAGAACTGAATAACTAAACCAAGGCTTATAGGCTTAAAGAAGATGCTTTACCTCTATCACCAAATCTTCACGTATTGAATTATCTGTTATAAAACTTATCTACAACCCATCTAAGAGCGGTTATTATTGTGGCCATCTCGATTGAGTATACCGATAAAGTCACCCACTCTATATCCATATCCTTTTTCAAATTCTGGAATATATATGCCAATACCACATTGTCACCAACTTAGTATCTACAACCCATCTAAGAGGGGTTATTATTGTGGCCATCTCGATTGAGTATACTGATAAAGTCACCCACTCTATATCCATATCCTTTTTCAAATTCTGGAATATATATGCCAATACCACATTGACACCATTCTATGATAGCTGATAACCAAGGTACACACTGTAATACTATAATCAAGAGGACATACAGGCAGTTCAGATAAAAAGAGATAGAACTTTATTGATCTGGAAACTTCATAAATATGTAAGATTGCTCCATATAATACCATAGTAACATAGTAAACGTATGTAGGCCTAAAAAAATCAGTTCAATGTTATTGCTTAAGAAACAGATTCCTTCCAACTAACTATTTACGAAAAATGCAATCAATAATTTATATAAAAGTAAATGTTTACATATCGACCAGCAACGAAGTTGGAGTAGCCTACCCAAATAATGAATTGTAATACACCAACATTGTCAACTGTCATACATAGCTAACCATAACCCTGTCATACATAGCTAAACAAGCAAATGAAAATGAAATACCTACCAACGCAACTGAAATGTTAATATTAGACAGTTAACAATATTATGAAAACTACGTAGGTCTCCCATAATCATTCAGGTAATCAATACGTCCGTGCCTGTTACAGCTATTTCAATGATATGTGTGTTATATATCCGTGTTCAACGCCATTCATGTTAAGTAAAAGGAGAAATCTCAGACTTTGGAAGTTAATGGAGTTAATGGAAGTTAATTCGGAATTTAATTTAATTCGGAAGTTAATGGAGCCGTGCACTTCAAAATAGGTCCATAGCAAGGAGCTGTTTGTTTCAGTACGACTCCTTTCAGCTGCCCACCCAACATAAACTGCTAATAAAACGCTTGAGGAGGCGTTTTGAAAAGAAAAAACTTAAATTTTTTTAGAACAGGGTAGAAATATAATTATGAGCCTTTGATTGATATCCAGACATTTTTGCGGAGACACAATCCTGTTCCCCACTTGTATTGGAGTGGACGGCGATATCTACTTCTGGGCCACATGAAATGACGGACCCCCGTCCACAGCCAGCTTAAACAGCTGCAATACCAGGCTTGGCCTCTGAGCACTGGTGGATTGCGGAAGTATGCGCCTATCCTGGGGGCCTGACTGTGACCCGTTTCTCAATAGGGGATTATCACGCTTCCTGGTTCCGGTGGCGGGATTTGTCTTCGTTGTGCATGAAAACTTCCGGCGCACTTCCACCATGGCTGAAACAAAGGCTAGATGTCACTGCTCTGTTCCACTTTGTACATCTAACAAACAACACCAACCCTACTTAAGTTTTCATGGATTCCCGACTGAAATTAGTCTAAGGAAGAAGTGGATTCAAGCGGTTCGCCGGGATGAAGGGCCAAACTTTAAAATAAACAAGGTAGCACGTTTGTTTGTAGCCGGCACTAGTGAATCAGACTACAAACGCTACAGCTAGCAACCAACCGGGGTCACACCAAGCGACTAAAAATCGGGTCTGTACCCTCCCGTTTCCAGTGGAACAACTGGGGACTGCCAAGAAGGGGGTCTTTTTATAAAAGAGCATCAACTCGCTTAGGCCAAGACGTTCACCCATCCCTTCCTCTGGAGCAACCGTTGCCCTGTGAATAAGAGCCGATGGAGGAGATCTCAGCTTCGGTGGTGATGACAGAACATGATTTCGGTTCTGCTCCTAAACCAGGTTTGTCAGTGTTTGTTAGTGTTCTGAAATATTGGCTTACTATTACCCCATACTGTTCTTAAACCACCTACCTGACAGGATGTACTACCTATGGTTTAATCACAGAATGGGCTCTTAGTAGGTTATACCGAGGAGGTAGGTCAACTTTTCAGAACTCGGGCACAAAATGTCTCATTGATGTCCCAGCATTTGACCAAACCACAATGTGAAAAGCTTCATCACAAGTACAAATGTTGCATTTTATATCTTACTTAATTGTAAAGGTGAATATTGAGCTATAAAAAGCAAAATTTAAAAGCAATATTGAGCTACAAAAAGCAATTTCTTTAGAGGTCCAAACTGCTTCCAATATGCAAGTCACAGCCAAAATCTGGGTTAGATGTTTTAATTTTTTTTCCTCATCTCATACAGGTGCACTGGATGCTGCTGCTGTACACATACAGCAATTGGAAGAAACAGTCGAGCTGATGAGAGCTGTCACAGCTGAAAGTGGTTCAAGTGCCTTTTCACAGATTCTGTGTCTCAGACGCGGACATCCTTTTTTACACCAGATTCACGTCAAGAGATGTTTTTGTGACTTCTGGGAGGTTATTCAACCATCTGCCTCCATGTTGGTTTATTGGTCGAATGCTCAGAAAAAGAAACAAACATTTGAACCCATTTCTCCCAGTCCAACGTGTAGACTGCAACTGGTTGAGTTTTTTCTCTTCTGCTGCCGGGTTGCTGCAGGCCTGCAAGTTTGCAGGCCTGCAAGTTTCAGGTCAGTGTGTCCACTGTCTCCCATGTTGTTATACCGTGGGCCAACTACCGTTACCTGCTCCTTGGCTCCCTCCCCTGCTCCTTGGCTCCCTCCCCATCTGGATGAGTAAACAGCAAGTCAAGAATACCATGCGAAGCTAATCATCTTACAAGAACACAACAACCTTTAAGGCCTTGATTGGGATTGCCCCTTGTAGTGCTGTGACTTTTGTGTCAAGTCTCTTCACCGGCTCCATCTCCGACCCAGAGCTGACTGAACGAGGTGGACTACTGGATTTACTGGAGCCAGGAGATGGCTGCATGGCAGACAAGGGTTTCACCATCGAGAAGCCACTAGCTGATCGTGGGGCAACGCTGATTATACCACCCTTCAAGATGACAGGTAAGCATGAAAGGAATGAACATTTCAAATTAGAACTTTGACCCAAACGTGACCATTAAGATATGCAGACAAATGTTTAAGATGGACAGAAGCACTCACAATAATATTACTAATTAATTTATCTCTAACCACTGCGCAGTTCACTGAAGAGGATGCTCTGAAAACACAAGCAATCGCTCGACTTCGAATCCTCTTAGAAAGAGCAATAGGCAGAGTCAAGGAATACCGCATCTGGGAACACACTGTCCTTTCACCTTGTCTGCGACAGTCAATCAGCTGTGGACCGTCTGCTGTGTGATGACCAACTTCCAGGGACCACTTGATTTAAAAGGCTACATCCCTGTGTTTCTGCTCAAACATGTAACTATAAATATTAAATATAATATATAAATATTAAAACAACAGGCACTGAACATTTGGAGTGGTCCCTTCATTTTTTCCGGAGCTGTAATTTTGTACACTGAAAACATTGTATATTGAATGACATGTATGTAATTGAATGAGAAGTCTTTCATCTATAATCAATTTTAAAGTCCAGTCAGTCCATCCTGAAAGTATTCAAAATAATGTTAATATATAATGTAGTAAATGATGTCCTCAGAAAAAGGGAATGAATTAAATCCTTTTATTCTTTCAGAATAGAGTAGTATATGCCTCATTTAGGCATATACTACTGAACAATATAAACAAATGATATAAAACAAAATCCCAGCCTCCTTCATTTTCAAATAGTATGTAAATATTCTGAATGAATAAAAATTGAAAAGATATGCGTGTCCTGTCATGTGTATGAGCTATACACGCACGACTTTATGCATATATATTTATATATTATCTTATATTATTATTATTATTATATTATATATTTATATAAATATATATATAAGTTAAGAGTAACTTAAGCTACAGTTGTGCGTCTTCTCCATATTGTCCGCCATCGTACTGCTGCGAGTGCGAAATGCATCCTGGGATTTATAGCGGTTGCAAGTAGGCCTACACACGCATAGACATCATATAGGTAGACGCCCCCTTCGGCCTTGGACGGCATAAATCGTCGGCGCCATCTTGTTACGGGAGTTATTTTGTCTTCGGAGTGAAGATGCCTACTTCATGCGCCGCTTGGGGGTGCACCACCGTCAGGACGATTCAAACAAGATCGCAAGGAATTACCTTTCACAAGTAAGACTAAACAATTGTTTCTATTTGTAATTGTAAAATTCAGTCATGTCACGTAGACCATGTGTTATGTTGAGAGCTAAGAGTTTTTGAGACAGCTAAGTTGCCACCAGAATCAGACTATAGCTAGTCTAACGTGAAATGGACATGGTGAGCAAAGCCTTATTCTATCGTTCGTCAACAGGAGATAATATTGTCAAGAAATATAGGATATACAGTATATATATATAATCTACCACTTGCTTGTGAGTAATTACAATGTATGTATAATGTAATTATATAGCATTTATGGTCGCGACGGAAAGCTGCGTTTCGGCTGAGCGACTGGCCTTAATTTCTCTCTGTGATGTATTTAAAAAAGAGACTAGATTAAAACAAAAAAAGGCTCAAAACATGCCACTGTATATGTAATGGTTCTACAATATATGAAGGTGTCACGTAATGAATGAAACTACGGAAAAAATGTCACGATACTCTACATGCACCTGTGAGATGCACCTGCAGTCAGTCGCCGGCCGAAATTGACGTTTTAAATGTTTTTTTGTTTTTTTTTAAAGATACATCTGTATTATGAATCTGACTGACTGGCTAGCTAACCTTTCTCGCAATTTTAAGGTTTCCCAAAGAGAAGCAGTTGAGGAGACAGTGGGAAGTGGCTGTGAAAAGGGAAGACTTTTCTGCCAATGAGAGGTCAATGCTCTGTAGCCAGCACTTTCAGCCGGAGGATTTTGACCGGACAGGCCAAAATGTCAGGCTCAGGGATGGAACTAAACCATCTGTGTTCAGTTTCCCAACACATCTCAAAAGAGTAAGTGCATCACTAAGCTTGCTGAAAATGGTTTTATTGTGTGTGTGTGTTCATTTGGAATGATTGAGAATGAGATACACCTGTTCAACTATTTTGTTCTTCTGTTTTAGAAAGTGGCAGCCAGTATGAATATATACCACTTAAAATATATTATATTATATTATATTGTTTCACATATTATATATATCATATATATGTTATTCCATTGCACATTATACTGAGTCATTATATTATATTGTATTATATATATGCTATGTTATTTATATTACAGTTCAACTATTGAGATGTGTATGTATATATTGAGATGTGTACATTTTTACTGCTATAGAAATATATAGCTTTTTTTGGTAATGTTGATTTGTGAAATAAATGTGTATTGCCAATTGCACTGTTCAAGGTTTCTTAATGCACATACTTGAAAAGGAACTATTAAACTATGAAAAACACACTGACTGCCAGTGTAGTTGCAATTTTTGTTAACGACTTATCTAATTTACTTCAACTAGTTATGAGCAATAGAAATCGGGGAGTCCGGAAAAAGTAATGACAGAGACTTTATTGTCACCCACAAAATAGGTACAACAGAGCCGAGCATGAGGTTTGCAAAAGACACACTGACTGGCGCTCCGATCCCAGTCCCTCTTATCCACCCAAACTGAGCTGTCATGTATGTAATATATGACCATCCTGGTATATGTTCAAAATGGCCTTACATTCCCTTACGTGTGGGCTCATCTCCTGTAGTTAATCTAAAAATGGGAGGATGTCAGTAGTCTGGGCCCCAAAGTCCTTGGTGCCTTATCAGGCCATTACTCTGGGTCCAGGTGTGGTTTCTCTACATTCCACCATTAATGTTTATCCTGATGTATATAGGCCTGATAATACTCATAGTTAATATAAAAGTAATGGTTAATTTCTCCCACATATCCCCCCTTGTTGGGGCCGATAAGGTTCCAACAAATTACTTAAATTATTGCTAAGCCTATATGTTGCTAAGCCCTTGCCAAATTGACACCACATCTGGTCATCGGTAAAAACCTCAGAGCTTCGACAGGGATTTCAACCTGCAATATTTGAGGCAAAAAAGATTTACCAAATGCAGTGTATTATTAACACTCTAATCCCTAGTTGTTCATATATAAACATAAAACCTTTCTAAGCATAATAGCACAATATTCTATATTCATCATGCAGCTATATCAAATGTGTATTTAGAATACCTACATAATAATCATAAACAGCATAATAATCAATAATCATTCAGCATGCATTGAAAATTGGCATTTTAAAAATATGTGACATCATATTATACATTTCAAAAATGTGTGACCCAATATTATACATTTCAAAAATGTGTGACCCAATATTATACAAAAAATTGACATAACATACATTCAAAAATGTGTGACATAATATTATACTCAAAAACTAATGTTTCATCATAATACAGTTTTTAGAAATTTGAGATTGTCTGCATGCTTGCACGGATTTGAATGGCTCAGGTGATCTTCATGTTTTGGTGCGCAGGATACGAGTGGGGGGTTTTGGACATTGTGATAGATGTTGCTCCTGTTGGCTGAAATCAAGCCTTGTAGATCACGAGGCCGGCTCACATCGAGAGGTTACTAGCACATCGTGTGAGCCTCCACCTGGCATTTTGATATATCACAGTCCGCTCTCCTCTTCAGGTTCGCTCTGAAGCACTTTCCCATAGAGCTTCCACTCCCAATCATTTGACTCATCTATGCCAGTTACCCTAAGGGTCATCTCCCTAGAGAGCCTAGATGCTATCATAGATCTGACTATGGGAATGCAGCAGCAGAAGATCAGACCCATCACTGTTAGTACTATTAGGAGCACTGCACCTATTTTTGCGAACATCATTCCCCACATACCAAACTTTGATTCCAGCCATTCAAACATTCCATGATCATGGCCTGCATTTTCCTTTAACTCCTTTCTCAAACGTTTTAGGTTGTTCATCGCAAGTGTGAATGATCCATCTGGGGCAGTATTATTTGGAATGAAGGTACAACACATTGCACCTATAATCGCACAAACTCCCCCCCTTTCTGCTAAAAGCCAATCTAAAGCTTGTCTGTTCTGCCAAGCCACAGCGCTTGTGGCTTTCAGCTGTTCACCCAAGGCGGATAATGCATCATCTGTGTAGTTGATAAACCTTTGTTGGTTGTAAAATATATAATTGATCCATTCCGCATTTTTAGCAATTCCGATTGCTGGCAGTAGTGCCTCAAATCCTGCTGCTACTTCACTTCGTGCCTTAAATTTATTGGGTATTCCCCTGGGTTGTCCTATTTTATCAATTTTTATGTTCTTGTCTGGTTCGTATGCTCTCTTCCGCCTGTTTAGGTTATCATCTTCTAAGTTACGACTACATCTTTTATTGATGGTAATATTGCTATCTCTGTAACCACTTGGACTTTTGCGCATCGTCCCCTCCACATTTTAGCAAGTATGGGACGCAAAATGTTATTACCGCAAAGCCAAAACTGATCTGCCACCACTCTGTCCTGGCTCACGAATGCTTCATCACTCCACAGCATTGACATGTAGTTTTCTCTAGACTTCTGCTGAGGGCCTGGTAAAAGCTGGACATTTTTAATCGCAGGTGGTTGAGATGACATTCGTTTCCCGTTTATATCGAATAGTGTGACATTCCAAATTATGTTACATTGTTCCTCTGGTATACTACCTGCATCGCTGGCATTTTTGTTTCCTTCGTCATTTTGATAGCATTCTAATCCCTCTTCAATTTGAAAATTGGTTTGTTTTGGTCGTGTTACTTCGCCTATTTCTTGTGATAGAGTTATGTCAAATTCTCGGCATCTTTTCATAATTACGTTCCATGGCTTTCCATAATATTTATCTTCAAGATATTTGTTATGTTGACTCGATCCTAACAGCAGAAAACATTTCATTGAGCATATAACGTACTTTTCCTGATATGGGATACCTTCTGTTCGTGTTCTATTTAAGTTGACCTTTATATCATACTTCTGCTGTTTCTGGTCCGGACTACCACTGGGTTAGCTGAATGAACCAAACCCACATCTGTATCGAACCTTGACCACACCTGTCCAGGTATGGCTGCCAACATTTCTTTTCTCATCTCATTCCGTCTATCCCATGGTTCCTCTATTGTCATCTGCCGTTGTTTTTTCTGAACCACCTCCACTTCCTGTAAGATTCCTGTCATATGCGCATAACACAGAATCTTCAAAAACTTCCCGCAACATGACATGAGAACCAATGGATTCTCTGTGTTTTCCCAAGTTTGTTGTTTTTCATTAAACATCATTTCCCCCAGATCTTTTGCTTCAAATCCCCTGTTTATCAACAACGTGACATGGGCAACTTTGTTAGTGTCTTTAAACCAATCCTTTATCGCTGATGATTGATCTGCATCTTGTATCATCATGGCTGCTCCTTGTGGCCCAATTACTATGTACTGTGACTCTATCTCTGCTGTTTTTCCTGCCGCTTTCTCCTGCCATTCGTTTTCCAAATCTGGGTCCTGTGTTGGGTCATACATAGAGTGCAATGATATCCTATCCTTGACTCCCTTGCATTTGGGATCTGAGCCTTGATGTAGCTACCCCATTTCCCCACTGCCTCTTTTACCTGGTCCTGAATTCTACCTATCCAATACACATTTGCTGTGTCTGGCTTTGACAGAATCATTTGAGATGCTGTTCCTGCGGTTTCAATCCTTATGCCCTGTGGTGTACATAATATCTGCAATCCCAATTTACACAATGCATCTCTTCCAATCAAATTAACCGGTGTAGTGTCTGATACCAAGATGGGTAGCTTAGCTGTACGTACGTACAGTTTTAGCGTTACTGGAGCTGTCATAGGTATTAACTGTGTGTGTCCCGAGAATCCTACAGTTTTGGCGAATTTTCCTGCCATGGGGAGGTGAGAGGCATATTTTGAACCTAAGCAAGTGTAAGTGGCTCCAGTGTCAACCATCATTGGCGTGCCTCTATCATTTATCAGAACCTGCAGTATTGGTTCCTCATCAGCTTGTTTTGTGATTGCTACAAGCTGACCCTCCCCCTGTGGATTCTCTGGGCACCCCTAGTATCCCTGACCCATGAAGGGACCCTGCTGTCTCTGGTTGTGGTTCCCTTGATCTTGCCTCCCCTGATAGCTGTTGCCCTGTCCTTGCTGTGGTGGAAAAGGGTTAATCAAACAATCTCTCTTAATATGTCCTTCCTGGTTGCACCCAAAACATATTAAAGGACCTCTGCGTTGTCCTTGGAATCCCTGCTGTTGATTATTCTTATACTGTCCCTGGGGCCCCTGTTGTTGATTATTCTTATACTGTCCCTGGGGCCACTGTTGTTGATTAATCTTATACTGTCCCTGGGGCCCCTTGTTGTGATTCTGCTTGTTCCCATTGTTATGTGTGTGTATATTTATGGCAGGTGGAGTGGGTGACCATTGGCTCTGAAGCTGTTGTACTGGGGGGGAGAATGCCTGTTGAGGAGGTTGGGTTTGTGGTGCGCCCTGCTGGACGGCTTGCAGTATTGTATCAACAGACTCTGAAACAACCGCCTGTTTTTTCTTCTCTTTTTCTCTTCTTGTGAGTTCATCCAACTGAAGCTGAGATAGCTTCCTCTGCACCTCTTTGCTTTGTTCCTGTATTTTGTGTTCATTTTGCCGATATTTGTCCACTGCATGAACCACATGATCGCAGAAGTCTCTGTGAGATTTATTTGTAACCAGTCCAACCACATCATCCAGCTTAATTTTAATTGGGCTAGGCAGAATCTCTATCACAGAGTTTCTAAACATGACCGAAAACACAGGATGGATCTCAGGATCCTCATCCGTCTCCAAGCGCCATCTGTCCACTTGGGCCTGGAGGTAGGATGCAGGATTCTCTGTGTCATTGATGGGGAGGCCTCTCATGTTTTTATGATCGATGTGGGTCGGGAACTCCGTTCTCAGTGTGGTCCACATCGCCACTCTGTATCGATCAAGCGTAGTCCTATCATACATTCCGTCCATTATATCCAACCCTCCATTCCTCAGTACAGACTCCATTTTAGATAACCCCAATACTCTTGCCAACAGAGCTTTCAGGTCCCCCACTGCCATTAGCTTTCCCACTGTGAGTTCCTCAAATGTTCTAATCCATTCAGACGCCCCGTTGTGTATGTTAGGGAGTTTAGAAATGACTCCCTCCAAGTCCTGTGAACCCCACGGTTGATAGTGGACCTGTTGTCCTTTGACTAGAATAGGATAATTCCCTGTGAGGGTGTCGGGTGCCTTTTTCTTTCTTTGTGATCTCCTTCGTTTCTCAACTAACTCGAATGGTGTGGGGCTTAGTACTGATGTACTGCAGCCAGGCTCCTCTGTCGCTGGGCTCCCACTATACCCCTCCCCCTTGGGGTCATTACTCTTTTTTAGCTTCCTCTGAGTCTTTGTCCTCTTTACTGACCTCTTTCCCCTCTTTTTCTTTCCCGGAGAAGGCCCATCGCAAATTCGCTCATTATCAACTTTCACATCTTTATTACTGTGTTCATCACCACTTGTCTCATCTTCGTCCTCATCTTTACTCTCACTAGAACTAGTGTCAGCATTGCTACACTCTTCTCTTGCTTTCCTAATCCCCTCATAACAGTCCATGTGTATGGGTGCGCCCCTCCTCCCCTGTGTGTTACAGTTATTAACTCCTTCATCTAGTGTGACTTCCCCTTTAATTTCTACGTTGCCAGTTAACAGTGGATACATTTCAGTTGGTTTGTACGGCGGTGGCTCAAGCTTCAGAGGCAAAGGTTGAGCCTCTTCTTTCTTTGTGATTATTTTGCTGGCCACTCGTTGTAATGTGTGCCACCTCTCTCCCTCCTCTTCGAACAAAGCTAGCACTAACTTCTCCCTGTCTCTCTTCTCCAAGGCCTTTTTACCACTTCTGTTAGGTTTGTAGTTCCTTATTACTACCTCCATGTCCCTACACATTGTTTGATCAAAAGTCCCTCCCGCGGGCCATATTGTGCCTGATTTAGCTGTCCGCTTCTCCCACTTCTCAGAAATTCGTTTTATCTCATCTCTGAGGAGTGGATTGTCTCTACTCAAAACTTCTACCGCTGTTGGTGCCATTTTTAATTATTACTTTATTTATTTTATTTATTTATTCTGAAATACACTATTTATTAAATACAATTTATTTGAGTTTATTCTACTAGTTAGCTTCAATACTTTATTGTCTCTAAGCTACAAATGTGAACTCTTCCCAGTCTCTCGTCTCCCTCCCGAAGATTGGAATGTGGCCCCTGTTATCTATTTTTAAACCTGGCCTGCAGGCTCCTGCTTCTCTGCTCGTCCCCGCTGTTTACTCGCGTGGTGTAGTTAGAGTCAGCGCGATAATGTTTAAGTCAAAGAAGATTTACACATTTATTCAGTAGCCTACTTCAACAAATTAACTATTCTCTGTCCGCCTAATTTATTTATGACAGAATCAACAAAAAATAAACCGGGTCGTAAAAATCTCCGGGGTAACTTAATCCTAACACGACTTAAATACAGACAATAAACCGATTCATACAATTTTTATATTATATTGAAAAATGTCAGAATTGTTTGTAATTAATTACAAATAAAAGGTTGACCGAGCGTAGAAACTGGCCTTTTGATTAAAACATGAACGGTCGGATGGATAATCAACCCACCAGAATTTCAAACAAGTACCTATCGCTTCACAGTGCCAAGATCAGAATTACAAATTAACTATTTCAGTTTATCCAAGAGCTGCATCTCAATCGATCCACGTTCAGCACATTAAATTCATTCACATGGCACTCCAAACAACAAGCTTATTCTTTGAAAACAATGGCTGAGTACACACTCGACCAGATCAAAAACAGACAAGAAACTTCTCAAAATACCAACTCAAACGGTACTCCAACCAAGAACCTTATCTATTCAAAAGAGCGAGAAACCTGTTTTCTCAAAATGCCAAGAACGGAACTCGAAATTCACCCTCAATTTTTGCAGGATTTGCAGTTCAACCGCTCCAAGATTAGAATTGAAATTAACCAGTCGGCATCCCAAGGAAACTCTTCTCAAATAAAATGAATTCATCGACGGCAATGAATTCCAACCCAGCTCTCAGACGTCCAACAGGTACTTCAATCGACCTGCGGACCTGTACTGTCCTATTGGAACTTTCCCAATAATTCGATCCTCTAGAATACAGCCACAGGACTTTATAATAGGTCTATTTAACCTATTCCTCAAAATTCCAAATAACAACAACTCGTATCAAAATAGGGAGCCACAAAGCGTCTTGGTCATTTAGAACCACAGAACGCGTATATGGCCTATGTGCGCGCGCACGTCAATCTCTCCCGGAGCTCCCGTCCCTCTATCTCTCTCTCTTTAACTTAGGTTCGTTTGACTGAAGAGACACTTTAACCTTTCACCAAGCGTTCAGACGGGGCAAAAACAGATCAACCAACCGTTTAATTAGTGGTAAGCCAAACTTACCGAGAATAATTTTGTGCGCTTGGTTGTGTGATCCGTCCGCGCCCCGGCTTGCAGCCCGGCAGTTGGGCTGTCTCTTTCTTCGTGACGCCAATATGTAGTTGCAATTTTTGTTAACGACTTATCTAATTTACTTCAACTAGTTATGAGCAATAGAAATCGGGGAGTCCGGAAAAAGTAATGACAGAGACTTTATTGTCACCCACAAAATAGGTACAACAGAGCCGAGCATGAGGTTTGCAAAAGACACACTGACTGGCGCTCCGATCCCAGTCCCTCTTATCCACCCAAACTGAGCTGTCATGTATGCGATATATGACCATCCTGGTATATGTTCAAAATGGCCTTACATTCCCTTACGTGTGTGCTCATCTCCTGTAGTTAATTTAAAAATGGGAGGATGTCAGTAGTCTGGGCCCCAAAGTCCTTGGTGCCTTATCAGGCCATTACTCTGGGTCCAGGTGTGGTTTCTCTACATTCCACCATTAATGTTTATCCTGATGTATATAGGCCTGATAATACTCATAGTTAATATAAAAGTAATGGTTAATTTCTCCCACACCAGTTTCTCACTATTTGATGTATGCTCTTTCTCTTAATGATGGTCAGTACGTAGTAACTAAAGAAGCACTATTTCGATAGTTTATAGATCTTCTCAGTATTTTCAAAGTGCACGGGCTGTGCAAGAAAAGTGAGCGTTTATCATAGACCCATGCACATGTATGACTGGCGATTTAACTAGCGAGATTCAAAGTAACGTAGAGGCAAATCTTTTTCACACAATTCACGTAGAGCATAAACCCTTGAATACTCCATGAAATTGGTTGCGAAATGTAAAAGGTTATCGTGATTTTTATCCAGATAAACCGCAGCTCCTGGCAACTTGCGCTTGTTTGACACGTCTGACAGACCTCTGGCTTCAGAGAGCTCCCGTAACAATATGGCGGCGACGCGTTTCGCCGAGGCAACGGGCTGAAGCAGTGGAGGCGGCGTCTACCTATATGATGTCTATGCTTGTGCGTGCTCGTGTGCTCGTGGACTCGTGAAACGTCATCAGTCGTTGCCCGAGCACTGTTCCAATTCGAAGTACGCATCAAGCGAGTACTGTCGTAAAACCCGCAAGTGTTCTTGATGCGTGCTTCCTATACAAAGGCCGTTTCTCAATTCCTAGCACGCGTACTACGGACTCGATGACTTGCAAGCACGTACTTGGCAAGTCTGTGCTTCAAGCACATACTTGCGAGCACGCGAGTACGTACCTGCGATTGGAACAGCAGCGGACTCGATGACGTCACCACTGCTCGTCCGTTAACTGTGCTACGGCCTCATTTAGGCATATAATACTGAACAATATAAACAAATGATATAAAACAAAATCCCAGCCTCTTTCATTTTCAAATAGTATGTAAATATTCTGAATGAATAAAAATTGAAAAGATATGCGTGTCCTGTCATGTGTATAATAAGCTATACACACACGACTTTATATATATTTATATTATCTTATATTATTATTATTATTATATTATATAAATATATATATATATAAGTTAAGAGTAACTTAAGCTACAGTTGTGCGTCTTCGCCATATTGTCCGCCATCGTACTGCTGCGAGTGCGAAATGCATCCTGGGATTTATAGCGATTGCAAGCACACACGAGCCACCTCCGATGCATGCTTGGTGAAACGGCGAGATCCGAGCACGCATCAAGAACACTTCCGGGTTTTACGACAGTACTCGCTTGATGCGTGCTTCGAATTGGAACAGTGCTCGGGCAACGACTGATGACGTTTCACGAGTCCACGAGCACACGAGCACGCACAAGTACGCGAATTGAGAAACGGCCAGAGGCTGTATCCCAACGTCAAGGAAGCATGCTCAACGGCCGCCCTTTTAAGGACGCTACGTCATAGGACACCGACAAGCACTGTTCCAATGTTGAGGACACACGAAAGCCGCGCCATTTTTGCGTCCTTTGTTTTTGAGAATTCCGAGATTTTTGAAGGATGCATCGCTGCATCCTAGACGAGCCAAAACTACCCACAATCCTCTGCGTTCACTGGGCGGGTTCTTGAAAATGACAGAGCAGTACACGTTCAAACGAAGTGAAGTTATATTAGTTTTCAGAAATATTTTGTGCCGTATTGCTTTTTATAGATTCATCATGTTAATGCAAATAATCAAGCTTAAAGACCTGTGCCACTTTTCAAACGTTTTTGCAACTTAATAAATCGTTGCTATATTTTGCATGGACATAGCTGGTGTTAAACACCACTGTCACCAATGTCAATTTACTCGCTCACAAGATTACATTATTTATGTATACCTATTTATGTTTTTTTTAGGGTCAGCCCAGCAAACGGAGGCTTTTGTGCGCCTTAGGGTGGCGCACAAACATTTGTTTACCGGTGGAAGGGATAGTGCCGATATCCAATGTTGTAAAATTAATGCACAACCGATCATTTGCAATGTTTGTAATTTTTAATGAACGTATATAATTGTATTTTATATGATATACTTATGCCGTCCGACTGAAGAAGGAGGCCTTCCGGGATATGATATCCTGGAGGACTCCTGACTCGGTTGCAGGGTACCGACAGGCTCGAAGGGCTGCAGCGGCTGCCGTGTCGGAGGCTAAGCAGCGGGTGTGGGAGAAGTTCGGAGAGGCCATGGAGAAGGACTTTCGGTCGGCACCAAAGTGTTTCTGGAAGACTATCCGGCACCTCAGGAGGGGGAAACGGGGAACCATCCAAGCTGTGTACAGTAAGGATGGGACTCTGTTGACCTCAACTGAGGAGGTCGTCGGACGTTGGAAGGAACACTTTGAGGAACTCCTGAATCCGAATAACACGCCCTCTATGTTGGAGGCAGAGCTCGAGGTTGATGGTGTTTCGTCGTCAATTTCCCTGGTGGAGGTCACTGAGGTAGTCAAACATCTCCGCAGTGGCAAAGCCCCAGGGATTGATGAGATCCAGCCAGAAATGCTAAAGGCTCTGGGTGTTGAGGGGCTGTCATGGTTGACACGCCTATTCAACATCGCGTGGGAGTCGGGTACAGTGCCAAAGGAGTGGCAAACCGGGGTGGTGGTTCCCCTGTTCAAAAAGGGGGACCAGAGAGTGTGTGCCAATTACCGGGGTATCACACTTCTCAGCCTCCCTGGTAAAGTCTACTCCAAGGTGCTGGAAAGGAGGGTTCGGCCGATCGTCGAACCTCAGATAGAAGAGGAACAATGCGGTTTTCGCCCCGGACGTGGAACTACGGACCAGCTCTTCACTCTCGCAAGGATCCTGGAGGGGGCCTGGGAGTATGCCCATCCGGTCTACATGTGTTTTGTGGATCTGGAGAAGGCGTATGACCGGGTCCCCCGGGAGAAACTGTGGGAGGTGCTGCGGGAGTATGGGGTAAGGGGGTCTATCCTCAGGGCCATCCAATCTTTGTACTCCCAAAGCGAGAGCTGTGTTCGTGTTCTCGGCAGCCAGTCAGTTTCGTTCTCAGTGGGTGCTGGTCTCCGCCAGGGCTGCGCCTTGTCACCAATCCTGTTTGTGATATACATGGACAGGATATCGAGGCGTAGTCGTGGTGGGGAGGGGTTGCAGTTCGGTGGTCTGAGGATCTCGTCACTGCTTTTTGCAGATGATGTGGTCCTCATTGGATCATCGGCCTGTGACCTTCAGCACTCACTGGATCGGCTGGCGGCCGAGTGTGAAGCGGCTGGGATGAGGATCAGCACCGCTAAATCTGAGGCCATGACTCTTAGCAGGAAACCGGTGGATTGCTTACTCCGGGTAGGAAATGAGTCCTTAGCCCAAGTGAAGGAGTTCAAGTACCTCGGGGTCTTGTTCGCGAGTGAGGGTACTATGGAGCGTGAGATTGGCCGGAGAATCGGAGCAGCGGGGGCGGTATTGCGTTCGCTTTACCGCACCGTTGTAACGAAAAGAGAGCTGAGCCGCAAGGCAAAGCTCTCGATCTACCGGTCGATCTTCGTTCCTATCCTCACCTATGGTCATGAGGGCTGGGTGATGACCGAAAGGACGAGATCGCGGGTACAAGCGGCCGAGATGAGTTTTCTCAGAAGGGTGGCTGGCGTCTCCCTTAGGGATAGGGTGAGAAGCTCAGCCATCCGTGAGGAACTCGGATTAGAGCCGCTGCTCCTTTACTTAGAAAGGAGTCAGCTGAGGTGGTTCGGGCATCTGGTAAGGATGCCCACTGGGCGCCTTCCTTGGGAGGTGTTTCAGGCACGTCCAGTGGGGAGGAGACCTCGGGGAAGACCCAGGACTAGGTGGAGAGATTATATCTCAACACTGGCCTGGGAACGCCTCGGGATCCCCCCGTCAGAGCTGGTCAATGTGGCCCGGGAAAGGGAAGTCTGGGGCCCCCTGCTTGAGCTGCTCCCCCCGCGACCCGACCCCGGATAAGCGGATGACGATGAGATGAGATGAGATGAGATGAGATGAGATGATATACTTATGTGTTCAAAGCACTGGTAGATTTTGTAGGCATATATGAATGAATGAATCAGATCAGTTAAATAATATATCCAAATAAATACACGTTTATCATCTCTTTCTTTGTCTTTTTAGCATAATAGTAATCAACCGTACTGTAAATGTGATGCATGAATTAAGTTCTCAGACAATTTCATTTAGTTTTATAAAAATTGAATGGATTTTCCTTTTAATAAAGACAATTCGATCAACCACAACAAAGCTTTTGTGACTTCCCCAAAGAGGCTCCATGCGAAGGAGACATGACCGCATTCATAAAAGACAAAAGTCAAATAAATATCGATCAGCTTGATTGCTGCCATGTTTTAGGCCGTTTCTCAATTCGCGTAGGCTACTTGTGCGTGCTCGTGGACTCGTGAAACGTCATCAGTCGTTGTCCGAGCACTGTTCCAATTCGAAGCACGCATCAAGCGAGTACTGTCGTAAAACCCGGAAGTGTTCTTGATGCGCGCTCAATCTCGCCGTTTCACCAAGCATGCATCGGAGGTGGCTCGTGTGTGCTTGCTCCCGCTATAAATCCCAGGATGCATTTCGCACTCGCAGCAGTACGAGGGCGGACAATATGGAGAAGACGCACAAGTTACAACTGTAGCTTAAGTTACTCTTAACTTATATATATATTTATATAATATATAATATATAATATAATAATAATAATAATAATAATAATATATAAATATATATTTGTAAGGTTGTGTGTGTATAGCTTATACACATGACAGGACACTCATATCTTTTCAATTGTTATTCATTCAGAATATTTACATACTATTTGAAAATGAAAGAGGCTGGGATTTTGTTTTATATCATTTGTTTATATTGTTCAGTAGTATATGCCTAAATGAGGCCGTAGCACAGTTAACGGACGAGCAGAGGTGGTGACGTCATCGAGTCCGCTGCTGTTCCAATTGCAGGTACGTACTCGCGTGCTCGCAAGTATGTGCTTGAAGTACAGACTTGCCAAGTACGTGCTAGCAAGTCATCGAGTCCGTAGTACGCGTGCTACGAATTGAGAAACGGCCTTATTCATAAGCGCATATGTGTTTACAAGCGGACACGCAGTATTAAAAAGCGGAAGCGGAAGCGGAAGCGCTTCCCACTACCAAGTCGTTCCCAAAGTCATGCGTTACAAACGCTAGGAAGCACTCGAGCTAGCACTCTAGTCTCATCTCCATAGGACGCGACTAGCAAGGACGCGTCCTAGCAAGGCTGCAGCCTTCACTTTGGGAAACAGCCAGGCCGTTTCTCAATTCCTAGCACGCGTACTACGGACTCGATGACTTGCAAGCACGTACTTGGCAAGTCTGTACTTCAAGCACATACTTGCGAGCACGCGAGTACGTACCAGGCCCCCAGGACAGGCATATACTTCCGCAATCCACCCGTGCTCAGAGGCCAAGCCTGGTATTGCAGCTGTTTTAGCTGGGAGTGGACGGGGGTCCGTCATTTCATTTGGCCCAGAAGTAGATATCGCCGTCCACTCCAATACAAGTGGGGAACAGGATTGTGTCTCCGCAAAAAATGTCTGGATATCAATCAAAGGCTCATAATTATCTTTCTACCCTGTTCTAAAAAAATGTAAGTTTTTTCTTTTCAAAACGCCTCCTCAAGCGTTTTATTGGCCGTTTCTCAATTCGTAGCACGCGTACTACGGACGGGTCGGACAGAACGTGCACGGGCTCGGGCCGGGTCGGGCTTGATTTTTTGATTTTTTTTTTGATTTTCTGGGCCCGATCTAAGCTCTAACCAGGCTTGGCCGCTAAGCACTGGTTGATTGCGAAAGTATGCACTGTTCCTGGGGGCTTGTACCATAGATATATATATATTAATATATATCTATGGCTATACCGTGCGACATTGCACAGTTTTTATAGGAATGAATGGGTCATTTTGGAATCCGCTGTCAATTCTATAATAGTTCCATGGTCCAGACTCTGTACAAATCACATGAAGTACGAGATTCTGGTAGGACCAGTGCTCGAAGTGGGCCGGTAGCCTACTCACCGGAACTTCTACATTTTACCCTTTGGTGTACCGGCCCTTTTTCTTGCGTACCGGCACTTTTCACAGGCTGCCGGTACTTTACTCTGTTTAAGTGCGTTTGCAGAGTTGGGTAAATGGGCCTGCCCTCGGGGTCTGACCGGGCCAAGTTTCGGGCAGGAAGGGCCCCCCCTTCCTGCCCTCGGGGTCCGACCGGGCCAAGTTTCGATGCGGGCGTCCCAGTTAGGCCCTAGAATAAGGTATTCAAATTTCAGGGCGATAGGACCTTCCTATCTCAAAAACTGGTTTTCCACCACATTCTGAACCATTAGGTCTTGCAGGTAACACTTCTGAGGGGCTTTGTCCAAATGACAGTACATTTGGGAAAACCTTTTTTCTCTAAGGGCTAGAACTCCAAATCTCGGATATGTCGTTCTCGGGTTCCCGGGAAATGTGTTTAAACATTTTAGTATCCTTAGCTGTCTCGGAAAGGCCGGAAAAGGGGCGTGACCTCCAACAGTACAGTAAATGTATATAAGACATGTTTCTAGTGAGGAGAGAGGTTCGTTTCTAGTTTTATTTATATTTATAGTTATATTCAGTTATATTTCGTTTTTAGTTTCTAGTCCCCATTTTTTGTGGGATGGAGGTGTATATTTGTGGCTTAAGTTCTGTAGACACCGCTGGCCTGTGGCCACGTTTTTGAAGTCTGGGGTCAAAAGGTCAAAAGGACCCGGCACCACGCCGCTTATGAGATAACAAAAAGTTAATGTCTATTTCTCTCATAACTTTTTGTCATTATTAAAGAGAGGCCTGATTCTCAGATATGCATGTTGGATGGCTAGGGTGTAGGTCTGGGAAGAACTCCAGGCCAAAATCTTGCAAGCGAGCAGCTGGGTGAGGTGCAACGAGATGGAGCACTTGCTGAGTCATTTCCTGTAGGGCTGGAGCCACAGGTGGAAGCGTATGCGTCCTTTGCGAGCCCCTTTGATGGATAAGAGACCCCAAGGTACATCTTACTTAAATGTTAATAATAAATAATAATAAATTAAATGTATATAGCGCTTAATATGGTACTCTAAGACGCTTTACATATTGCCCTATCAAAACTATGTAAGACAGACTAGGAATAAAAGAAAAATAGAGGTTAAACATGAAGAATAAGGTGGTAGTTAGGTGGGGAAGGCTAGTGTGAAAAGGTGTGTTTTGAGGGCAGATTTGAAAGAAGAGAGGGTTGGAGAGACTTTGATGTGGGAGGGGAGTGAATTCCAAAGGGTGGGGGCAGCAACTGAGAAGGCCCGATCACCCCAAGTCCGTCGCTCAGTCCGTGGAACTTGTAGCAGGTTGGCAGAATTGGACCTAAGGAATCGGGAGGGGGCGTGGTGATGGAGGAGGTCGGCAAGGTAGGGGGGGGCTAGGCTGTTGAGGGCCTTGTAGGTGATGAGTACGATTTTGTAGTTGATTCTTTGTTTATTTGGAAGCCAATGGAGTTCACGGAGGACAAGTGTGATGTGTTCTCTGGAGCGGGTACCAGTGAGGAGGCGTGCAGCTGAGTTCTGGACATATTGAAGTTTTTTGAGGACTTTGTTGGTGGTGCCGTAGAGAAGACCATTACAGTAGTCAAGCCTGGATGAAATGAAAGCGTGGATGAGTGATCACAGCAGCGGTAGTTGACAGGTTGGGGCGGAGGCGGGCGATGTTTCGGAGGTGGAAAAAGGCAGTTTTGGTAATATGGTTAACATGGGGGAGGAAGGAGAGAGTGGGGTCCAGGATAACTCCAAGGTTACGGATTTTGGTGGAGCCGTCAATGTTAAGGGTGAAGTTCAGAGTGGATTGAGTGAGGGTGTCATGCTGCTGGCCTTGCCCCTCCTCATGCTGCTGGTCTTGCCAACTAGAACATAAAAAAATTAATCTCTACCTAAAGAGAACCAGTTTTCAAAGTGAATATCAGCTTGGAAACATAACATAGTAGGCCTATACCAAAACCTCTATCAATCAGTACCCCTATCTATGGGAATGAGTCACACCAAGTTTAAAGCTCGTAGGGAGAGAGTGCAATGTGGCAGAAGTTAAAGTAATGTGCTAATTTAGAACTCTAGATGGTGGTCTATGGTGCTATTTCACTTCATTAATGTACCGAGTTTTAACACAAATCATATTTAATTGACATATCACTATAGTTAATAATTAAATCTTAAAATAAATGCTTTCTAACTTCTTAGGGGTTAGGGGCTAACGAGTCAGTTGTAACAGCAATGTAGTAGTCGCATGGCAAAGGTAGGTTTTTCCCTATCCAAGCAGTGGCACGCCAACCAGCAAACATTTCCTCGACCTGCGTCGAGGTATATAAGTCAAGTAGATGTCGAGTCACAACCTGACTTTATTTCGAGCATTTGACGACATGAAAACATAATTTTGGAATTGGAGTGTTGAAACTGAATAGACACTGCCAGCAAGCATTTCTGCATTTAACAAGTCTAATAAACGCCGGGTCACAACGTTACTTTATTTCAACCATTTGTCGGCATGAAAACATATAGGCCTATAGGGAAATGGTGATTTAGAGCAGTGGTTCTTAAACTTTTTGTCTGGCGACCCCACAAAAAAGTATTGTAAGGTCTGACGACCCCACTTTCCCCAAACCCATTCTAAGTCCTTACTCAAAATACCCCCTCAAACGTTAACAACTAAATCAAGCAAAAAATAGTAGGCAAAGTAATTAGTTTTATTTATTCCATATGAACAACAACCGAGAAAACCAAACAATCACGATTAAACAATAGGCTGCCGCTATCAGATCAGAAAAGCACACGCACACACACACACACACACACACACACACACACACACACACACACACACACACACACACACACACACACACACACACACACAGCATTAGGCTTACAACGTTACATGAATTATATATATGGCGAGAACAATAACGGTATTTTTTTATTTCGCTTTTCTGGTTTACTATCTTTAACAATTTCAATGGGAAGGGTGGGCCTGCTTCCGTGAACATAGCAAGTTAATTCTAGGAGGAATGCTGCATACGGCGACACGGAGATTTTCCTCCACGGTGCTGAGCCGACATCTGTATTTATTTTTTATATATGCGAGGGACGAAAATGTCTTCTCGCACAGATAGGTCGACCCGAACGGAGTTAGAATGTCCATGGCAGCCTTGGACAATCTGGGGTATTCCTGCGCAACAGACAGCCAGAATTCATCCAGTGATTTTGAGGCAAACGATGTCTGTATGGTTCGGTCACTGGATAGCTCAAGCAGCGCATCTTCGAGCTCAGATGACAGATCGTTTGAAGAGCAGCTGGTGAATGGTTGTCGTATCCAATCATAATTCTCCACATTTCCCGTCGGAAAATATTGATGGAATTTTTCGAGGAGGCTTTGGAGATGAACGTTGATGGAGGCCTTCAATGAATTTACATTCACGTCTTCCTCCTCCAAAAAGTCATGGAGCTCCGAAAACATCTCAAAATCCCCACTCTCCGCACGGACTGCCCAACGCTGCAGCTTTTTTGTGAAAGCATTCACTTTGTCCGAGAGGGTCAGGATGTTAGTGTTAAGGCCTTGTAGTGACAGGTTGAGCATATTTAATTTGTCGAATATGCATGACAAATAAGCAAGACGGGCTATCCATTCCGAGTCAGTGAGATGGTGCGCAAAAGCAGAGTTTGCGTCTGAGAGGAAGGTGCGCACCTCGCTTCGCAACTCTAACAGGCGTGTGAGAACCTTGCCCCGTGAAAGCCACCTAACTTCAGAATGGAAAAGAAGGGATTCGTGTGAAGACCCCATTTCCTGACAGAGAAGGGTGAAGAGTCTAGTATTGAGTGGGCGAGATTTGATGAAATTCACCATTTGAATTGCTGTCTGGAGAACATTGTTAAGCTCGGGCTCAAGTGTCTTGGATGCCAGGGCTTCTCTGTGGATAATGCAATGGGTGAACTTGGCATGTGGTGCAACGCTAAGGACCTTTGCTTTCAGCCCTTTATTTTTCCCCAACATAGCTGCCGCACCGTCTGTGCATATGCTTAGGCAGTTGGCCCATTGCAGCCCTGCGTCTTCCATCCAACCATTGAGACAATTAAAAATGTCACTGCCGGTACACCTTCCTTCCATCGGAGAGCAGAACAGCATGTCTTCGTGAAGTTTTCCTTCATAACTGTAGCGAACAAACACCAACAATTGTGCGACACTTGTCACGTCAGTAGACTCATCTAACTGTAAAGAAAACATGCCGTTTTTTACTCTCTCGATTATCTGACATTTCATGTCATTAGCGATCTCGACAATGCGCTTGGACACTGTGTCATTGGAGAGGGGTATTTGCTTGAGCGCACTTGCAATCTTTTCACCATGCATTGCGGTGGTCATCGCAATTGCTGCAGGGAGGATGAGGCTTTCGGCAATTGTGTGTGGCTTCTGTGCTTTTGCCACAAGGTGGGCCACTTCGTAGGAAGCTGCCAAGGCTTTGGCGGGCAAGGTTGCTTGCTCATGCACTGCGGTCTTCTGACCTTGCAGGGCAGCTTCTTTTCGCAGAAAGAAAGTCATTTGTTTCGTAGCTTCCTCGGGATGGCGGGTTTCGAGATGTCGTTTCAGTTTGACAGGTTTTAAGCTCTCATTCGCCAGAACATCGCCGCAAATCACGCATTGTGGGTGGTCGAGGTTACCTTTTACTTGGCAAGTGAATCCATATTTCAGAAATTCTTTCTGATAATGCCGACGCCTCGTTTGTTCCTTTTTATTCTCACCGGCCTGTAGACTTGTCCCAGGCCGGTGGGACAAGCGATCCTCCTCCGAGGATCGCGGAGGAGTAGACGCACTGGTAGATGGCACTTCCGATGTTTTGTTTGATTTATTAAGCAGCCACCTCTCCATTTTGGCATGTAGGCTACCTATGTGTTTTTATTTTGTTCTACTTCAAATGGCGGCGGGAGCAGATAGTTAAATAGCTTCTATCAGCGGAGTAGCCCATTGGCTGAACCAGATTTAAAAGACGAAAGACCGTTGAAAGACGAAAACATATTTTCTCTCTTCTCGACTTAACTGCGTGTAAAGAGGAAAAGTGTAAGAAAAAGGCCGATTTTTTTTCCAGATTATTATTTTCGGGAAAATATTATTTTCCTTTGTTTCACCTGGCATATTAATAATTTGGGTCATAATAATTGGCGACCCCACGGAAGTTTTTCGGGACCCCATTTGGGGTCGCGACCCCTAGTTTAAGAATCACTGATTTAGAGGACAGCTTGTTTGACACTTTTGTAACTGTGGCTCCCTCTCACTCCTTTCCACTGTGTATTTATATCGATTGAACGAGAGGATGTAACGATAACTCCACGAAAATAAAGGCTTGATGGCTATAATAATTTAAATATAATTAACTTATAAAGCGTGTTACAAGACACCAAGATGATCTGGCTGGCTGACTAAAAAGGCACTGTCTTTGGAACTTATAACACAGGAGGTCTGGCTTGCCGACGAAAAAGCATTGCGATCATAAAAGCGTGACCATCTGACAAAAGCAGAAATATGGTAATAAATGGATTCGATCCGACAACCTCCTTCCTACAGGTCAAGCGTCTCTATCAAATGGGCCACGGGAACCACAGTTACATTTGCATTTACTAATATATACATCTAAATGATGCTACAACTAACGCCAAATGAGAGGAGAAATTCTCAAAGCAGATCTGTGCTGAACTGATTTGGTCTGCTTGTCTTGGTCAGCGATTGGTCGCAAACACTTCAAATGCATTGGCTGAGAGAAAAGAAGGGCGGAGATTATTAGCATACTAGAGGAACGCCGTATTTTACGCGCGTTTTGATGTTCAAAACGCGCGTATTTTACGCGCGTTTTGGTGTTCAAAACGCGCGTATTTTACGCGCGCTCTTGAAAGGCTTAATTGCGGCGTAAAAAGCGGCGCTTTTTTGCGCATGACGGCGTAAAATACGCTGTTTTTCTACATTTTACGGCGTATTTTACGGCGTAATGAAGGTGATACGCGTCTAAATGATGCCGCTTTCTGGCGGGGATGGCTTGCCATACGATCTCGCCGTTTCACCGAGAATGCATCGGAGGTGGCTCGCGTGTGTGCTTGCAATCGCTATAAATCCCAGGATGCATTTCGCACTCGCAGCAGTACGATGGCGGACAATATGGAGAAGACGCACAACTGTAGCTTAAGTTACTCTTAACTTATGTATATATTTATATAATATAATAATAATAATAATATAAGATAATATATAAATATATATAAAGTCGTGTGTGTATAGCTCATACACATGACAGGACACGCATATCTTTTAAATTTTTATTCATTCAGAATATTTACATACTATTTGAAAATGAAAGAGGCTGGGATTTTGTTTCATATCATTTGTTTATATTGTTCAGTAGTATATGCCTAAATGAGGCCGTAGCACAGTTAACGGACGAGCAGAGGTGGTGACGTCATCGAGTCCGCTGCTGTTCCAATCGCAGGTACGTACTCGCAAGTATGTGCTTGAGGTACAGACTTGCCAAGTACGTGCTTGCAAGTCATCGAGTCCGTAGTACGCGTGCTAGGAATTGAGAAACGGCCATATATTTATGCTGCTATCCATTTGGATGGTACGCTGGTACGAACGACCAGCTTCAGCGAGAACGTGACGTATTTCCCTTGCTCCAGCCTTCCAGTTTGCCATTTGTGTTTCTGTCGAGCCACGAGGGGGAGTAATAGCATGCTAGTCATCATTAGCAACATAGCCTCTTTAGCAAACCAGCTTCAAAACAAAACTTTACATTGAATTTCACGCAAAGCAAGACCGTGCAATGCATATATTGGTGACCGGATTAAAGCAGCAATGAAATCAAGTGTGTAAGAGGTTTTAAAAACGACATTAAAACCACCAACGTGGTACAAATAGAAAGAAAATACATCTCATCCCCCATTAACTATGGCCGCAGCCATCTTCTTTGCGAGTTGTACAGCTCTGCTCGCTCCACCGTAAGCGACGAGATACTACGACCAAAAGGGGGCGTGCCTCAGTGAAATGCCGCAAGAAAGCAGGGAGATTTGCGACTTTACCACTTCGTAAATCCAAATGGATAGCAGCATAACTAGATGCCCTACGGCGGCGTCTAGAACGTCACCATAGGCCGCCATCTTACCAGAGTAAAGCTTTCTGGTGGAATCTGTTGTAGCGGACGTAAGACAGTGATCTGCACAAACGCTAATACTCTTATCTCGCTGAAATCTGGACGGATTTACAAACGGTTTGGTTTCTTACAAACGTTATTAACGTGGTTATAATTCTGGATGCCTGAACATGTTTAAATTGCAGCTTTTCTCTTCGAAAAACGACTTAATCGTGCAGCTTAGTTGTGTATCATGGGTAGGCTACTAGCTACCCAGTAATTTTTAGCTACCCACAATTCTGCCGATCGATGGGAGAGGCAGAATTGCTATTTTCAATATATTTTTTAATTTGAACATGATTAAACTGAAGTTGCACATGATTTCTAATCGGGTTTGTTTGTTTTACATTATGAATTCTACAGGAAAATGCTGACTCGCAGATTACGGATGCGTTAATCTGCGAACTCTCGAAACGAGAACCCGTGGGATCACCTTTCACCTGTAGGATATTACAATATAATGACTTATTTTTAGGATAATCGGTAGTTAGTGGAATTATATACAATACAGGTCCTGTTACACAGGAACAGCAGGGCTAGTATGACATAATAATAGTATTGCTAGATTGTTGTTGACACAAGGCTTTTTAGAATATGTTGTTTTTAGTGTGGTTAATCTTAAATACTGATTGAAAATGTTGACAATAATTAATATATCTGGGTGCATTTCTCACTTTTCTAAAGTTTCAAACCTATGGTGTCATCATGCCTTCAGTGTGTCTTGAACAGCCACAAAGGTTGCACATATTATATATTCATATTTTATCATATTTGTCTAAATACATACTTGACTGTAGATAGATTTGAGTGAAGTTCCCAACACAATAGATTGCTGAGTTTTAGCAGCCCATATATTGATTTAACATAAATAACATGAATACCTTGTGCGTGTGTATATATTGCACCTATCTGTTCTGTTTAATGTTCATTTCATATGAAAACACATGGTTATAATTACATAAATACATCTCTGTACAGGGTAGGGATTTCAACATGCAGCCTTTCTTGATGTATATTTGTAAAGGGAAATATTATACCTATTTTAGAACATTCTACTTTTCTTAGAACCTAACAATTATTCATAAGTATGTACTGTCATACCTACATCTCTGACGTTTATAACAAACCAAACCGTTTGCAAATCGGTTAAAAATTGAGCAATTTATGATTATTTAAAAAGTACATGAATCGCTACCAACACAATGTTATTGGTGAGCAGCTTACTGTGGTAAGATGGCCGCCAGTGGTGACGTTCGACTCCATTGGTCAGCACCGCGGACGAGGCATCTAGTTAATATATATTTCCAGAGAATGTCTAATATGAGGAGAATGGGCACTCGCTGGTTGAGAGGGGTCTGGCTGCAGACATCCACCCACACGCTCCAGACCATAGACATCTTATAGATAGACGGAGCATTGGCTGCTGGGACGCGAGAAATACGGCCGCCATCTTGGAGTGGTCAACCGGGAGCAGCAACAGCAGCAGAAACAGGATGCCGGGTTGTTCAGCGTATTCCTGCTCAAATCGGCGGACAATCCATAATAGGAATCGGGGGATTACTTTTCACAAGCAAGATTTAACTTAATTACCGTACTTTTGGTATGATTAGTATTGAATAATAAAACACGCCAAACCATGTGGCCTTTATTAGGGTGACCAGACGTCCTCTTTTTCCCGGACATGTCCTCTTTTCGAGACCTAAAAAATGCGTCCGGCAGGGATTCCAAAAACGTCCGGTATTTTGCCTCGTCGCAAAAAAAAAAAAAAATATATATTATTGTTATTATTATCTTTTTATTTTTTTTTGCCTCGTCGCATATTTGTGTTTCTGGGTCTTTCACATAACCTACTAGTTATTACCATTGTATATGTCTATGGTTATTACGGCCTTCCAAGTTCTGGAAATGGTATCTCCCTTACGTTCCACCTTCTTGCGCGAGCTGACTGCAGAGAGAGTCTGTCATTGGGCGACCGATCTCATGTGCTCGTTGAGAAGGTGCCGTGTATAGACGGAATGAAACCCCCACTGAA
This sequence comes from Gadus chalcogrammus, assembly GCF_026213295.1. NCBI lineage: Eukaryota > Metazoa > Chordata > Actinopteri > Gadiformes > Gadidae > Gadus > Gadus chalcogrammus. Next base: position 35,694,431 of record NC_079427.1, on the reverse strand, counting down.
GTACGTAGGCTCACGATACAAAACCCCCCCCCCCCGTCAACAATGTTGCCCGGGGCGCAATTGGACCTAGGATCGCCACTGTCTGCAGCCATGCCTAAACGTAAATGTAAGTTCACGGACGAACTAAAGAAAACATACACATGTTTTCGCCCCCCCCCCCCCCCCCCCCCCCCCCCCCCGCGACGAAGTGTCCTCTTTTTCACAAACTCAAATCTGGTCACCCTACCTTTATCATAGCTACACGTATGACAAAAAAACGCATGAAAATCAGTGGTATTCAGTGAGTTATGATTAATTAAATGCGCTGACAGTTCATTGCTCCAGCCAAACGGATTACACTGAGTGGAGCGGATGACCACTCCAAGATGGCGGCCCGCGTCTCGTCAGCGCCAGTAGGCGGTAGCATTGAGAGGGGTCTGGCTGCAGACATCCACCCACACGCTCCAGACATCCACCCACAGGCACTTCCGCTGCAGACAGAAACATCCACCCACACGCCGGAAATTGCGTGCTGGTGGATGTCTGGAGCGCGAGTTGCACATTATTCAACAGCGCCCCCTCGGGTCACACTTTTCGGTGGGTCGCAGAATTCGGTGTAACAACGGGACTCACTGCTCGAAGATGTGACGTTCGGCTCAGCCGCACTTGGAGGTTATGGTAGGTGACTATTCAAAACACAGCGATACAATTATAAATGCACGAGACTTGCATTTCTTTTCCGATCTATTAGTTTCATTAAGTTTAGATTTTTTCATCAAACAAATAACAGAACGTTACACCAATATGAAGCATTTGTTGTTTTAATCCACACTGACGGTGGCAAACGCTAGCTAGGTGTCATTTTTGTAAAATAGGCAAATGTTTTTTGCAAACGTTGTGTAGCCTATAGTCGGTCTTATTAAACGATTTTAGAGATTTGTCGATGTGTTGGGAGCATAAACGATTTTAAGATTTGGACTTTTGACAGTCACCTGTAGTCCAAAACTACGACGGAGTATTAGGGCCCCACGAAGAAAAAAAATATTTTGCCGTGACGAGATTAAAATCGACACGTCGACATTAAACTTGAAATGTCCAGAATAAAGTTGAATTTTCATGCCGACTTTAATCTCTTTAGCAGCGGATGACACGAAGTAGTCATCCGCTGTAGTAGTGCGGCATTGCCATCAGTGGTTGCATTGACGGTTTTAGTCGCTATATTGTTTGGATGGAGGCCTACACCACAAACAATGACCCCAGGGTTATTCCCGACTACTTCGTGTCATCCGCTGAACGCTTGGGAGGATGCCCGGAGCGTCTGCGTGCTGACAGAGGAACGGGAAATGGATACGTCGAGATTAAAGTCGATATGATGTTTCAACTTGATTCTCGACGTTTTGAGTTTAATGTCGACATGTGGACATTAGAGTCGACGTGTCGATTTTAATCTCGTCACGGCAAAAATATTTTTTTTCTTCACTTGTGGCACTAATACTCCGTCGTAACAGAGTTAAGTTGTAACAAAATAATTACCACGAATTGAATTGACGCAGCTCGTTTCGCTTTAACTAGAGTTGCACCTATCAGCTGTTCATCTCCGCAGCGGTGGCTGAGAAGTGTGATATCATTCTATAGACAAAATCGATCGTTAAATATTCGATCTGCCTGTTTAGTTCATACAATCTGTTTATAACCAAGAGATCATAGCACTTAGTTCAGTTAAAAGGGGTAAAAGAGATCAAAAATGTAATAAAACGGATAAAAGTTAATGAATTACTGTTATGTAATAGCCTACTATCCTGTCTCAGATTCTAAATGTTCAATGTCCCCCAGTCAATAGGGTGCTGGGGCTCAGACAGTTCATAAAACATATAATGAGAGAGAGAAACAGATGTAAAGTTCAGTATGAGGTAGAAATATATCTCATCATTAATTATATGCCAATAATAGTTAAAGTTGATGCTCTGATGGGACTAATTTGTCTAGACTACAACCACTACTGAATTACCGCCCTTTAAATAGTTTGCTGTGCTGTGAGAATTTATCGTATTTGATCTTAATTTTTTCTACAATTAAAACATACATTTTAACGTTTTTTTTCTGTCTTTTGTAGATGCATCCCTCGATTTTTACGGATGATTCAAAGCCAGAAGTCAAACGCTGCACAACTTGCTGCACACTTTTCCACTGCCCCCTATGCCCAACTTTCAAACCAACCATCAACACGAAGCTTCAGTGCCACCTGGAATCCCACATAAAACATTCCATTACATTTAAAGGTGATATATGTGTGTAGAAAGAATATAAGAATATATGTGTATATGTCTGTAGACAATATTTATGAATGTGTGTCTGCTTACTTTTATAAGTCACTGACTCATTTTCCTCTATCTTTTGCCTGCATTGATCTTAGACAAAAAGATATGCAGGTGCAACCTCAGCTGCAGGGATGGGGGACATTATCATTGCCCCCTTTGTGGCAAAACGATCATCAGGAAGTCGGTTATGGATCTACACCTGAAGTCCTGCACAAACACGCAAGACAGTCCCTCCACCTCCGCTGCCGTCCATAAATCCAATCAAAACCCCATCACAGTCAAGACAGCCACCACCTCTCCAGCTCCGACTGCTCCTTCTCCCCAAGCTTCAACTGTTGTGTCTTCCTCTGCCGTCTCTGCTGCCCAGAGTAAAAGTACAACCGGTTTGAAAAAAGGAAAATGCCCGCACTGTAAATTAACTTTCTATAAGAAAAACATGGAAAAACATATCCAGAGGACACACAACAAAAAACGAAAGGACATAACAGTTCATGACCATTTAAAGGGCGTTTGTGTGGATGCTACAAATGGCATATCTGCTGTCCAAAGAGCAAGGCATGGCTTCTCTGTGCCAGTACATGTCCAAAATAAAACCTGGGGTCATCTCCATAAAGTACAGTGCGAGTTGGAGGAATGTAGGCAATATCATTTAATGGCAGTAAGAAGTGGGCTTACATTTAGGCACTGTGAACACATCCGCTCACTGCAGTACTGCACAGATACAGCTGAAGAAGAACATCTCCAAGAAGAAATCCTATCCCAAATGGTGCAACTGCAATTTTTTGGTGATGCAAAAAAGGCAACTTGTCTGAAAAGGCAAAGAAATGCTCAGGCGTGTCACGTGCCTCTGTGTGTTGATGTCACACTTGAAGAACCCCAGATGCAGTTGTGTTTCTCTGTCCATGAGCCGACGGTGAACTACTATAGTCGCCTTGGCAGGATCATGGTGACATACAACTCCAAAGAAAACACGTGGCATTGTCCTTGTGCCAAACCCAGGATCTCTTGTGTTCACAAAAACATAAGTAAATGGCATTTATTTCAAATGAACCGTGACATCTTTAAAACCGAGACAGAGACAGCCGGTTTAAGTAGGCCTACACTTCATCAGCACCAGGGCACTGTCTACCCACCATTGGATGGAGAGTTGAAGAGGCTTGTGCAATACATATATACATCTAAAAAGCTACCAGCAGACCTACCTGGTGACCTGGTGAAGCCAAAGGTCATGACTGATTATGTGACTGAGTTGCATCCAACAGAGACGATCTGTACCTTCTGTCCTGGGTCAGTACATCTTGACAAGTCAGCAAGAATCTCCAGCAATGCCAAGATAATCACCATGAATGGTGTAATTAAGAGTAAGTTATTGTTTACTTATTTTTATGATAGTTTGCAATTTTTGAACACGACACCTAAATAGTTACTCACTTTCTTTTTACCAGATGTTTCCACCTATTTCCGGCGATGTCCACAGTGCCAAATGTCCTATAGATACCAAGAGTGGACAGACGGACTCCATAACTTTGACGACCACATTGTATTGAGCCTTGAATTATGTATTTTTTTAAGACACAACTTGCAGGTAGGTGCAATGGAATATTTAGGCTGATGAAAAATGCTCAAATATATTGTGTGTGTGTGTGTGTGTGTTGTTAATAACTTATTTGTTCATCTAGAATATGCAATGTTTTAAAACAAATGTTTTACTGTTATATCTCTTTCAGAACAACGTCTCTGTGTCCAAGGTGATAAACTCACTGGAAAGCCTTAGGAATGAAACATTTCCTGCTAGAGACACAATCCTCCATGCCTACTACCACTTTGAGGCATTGATGAACCACGATTATTCCTTTTCCTGTGTTTGCTGTGGCTACTACCCGCCAATAGTTGTGATGGATCTGCACAAAAAAGGCGTCTTCAACTTACCTGGTTAGCTACAATGTCTAGTGTGGTTTTAGAGTGTTTAAATGTGCGTGTGCGCACACATACATTCATGCGTACTTATGTGTTAACGAAAACATTTTATTTCCTACTAGTGACTGACATGAAAGAAGCCTCTGACGACTTCACTGGTGGCGTGAACATCGAAGAGTTCTGGGATTCTGTTCAACTGGAGATGATTGCACGGGGATTTTTCAAAAGTATTAACATTCTTTCAAATGTCTCCTAATTTGTAACAACATTCATTGAATGACTTAACAAACACATCATTAATGTATTGTTTGGTTTGTTATCTCCTAGGTCAAGCAAAAAACACCTTTGCTGTTCATCCTAATTTTGAGCACTGGGCCACTTGGATTGGGAAGAATACACGTAAATCCGAGACAGTGTTAAACACAGAATTTGAAAAACGTTCATCTTCAAAGTCCTCCACTGAAGCAGAAGTCAGTATGGTGTCGGAGGACCGGCTTGTTGATGAACTCATGAAGCAGAAGGTAAAGTTGTATGTATGTATTTATGTACTCATGTTTGATTTGCCTTATGCAGCTTTTTTTTTCAATTGCTCTCAATGAGAAGAGAGCTTATGCCATACCCAGGGGCAAGCTACTGCACCCAGCATCTTTCCATATCTTTTACAAGAGTGCCAGGCTTTTTTTTAGAGGGACGGTGCTTTTCTGCCAAATAAACACTATATGTAGACAGAGCCTTCGTAATTCTTTCATTCTCTGTATTTTTAAAAGGTTTCAACAGTGCGCAAGCTCTGTAAGGCCTGCAATTTGGATTTGAAGGGATCGCGGATGGATCTTGTTGTCAGACTGAGGGAGGAAATGAGAGATGCTGGGGAACATCTGGTAATGGACATCGCACATAGAGCATCAGAACTATGAGAGTAATTATTTGAATATTTTATAATAACTGTTTTTCAACTTTTTGTTATAGGTGGGTGGTCAGTGATCCTGTGCCCTCATGGTGTGGTGTACAGTTTGAAGTTCAACCTAAGGGCCGAGTCTCCAAGAGATTATGCCGATCTTCTATTGTCTTGGATGCACATGCCAAATTTGTCTGTTTACGATTTTGCTCGGGGCTTGGCAACTCATGCCAACCTCCGATCCCCAACCTCCCTGTCTTTCCAGCCACATGAAGGGAGACTGGCTGCATCTACCCAAGAGAACATCACAGCAGCACAGCAGAAAAAACTCAGTGTCCCTCTACCATGGCTTACTGAAAAGTTACAAAGACCCGATGAAGATGGACATCCTGTCACTGGTTCCTCAGACCACTATGTTTTATATGACAGATTCCACGAGGCCAACACAAACGCTCCAAAGGAAGTCTTAAGAAGGATCAATCTGGTCCCTGAACTGCAGGGTTCTTTTAATAGCCAGGTGGCTGAGCAGCTGTTTTCTAGCATGCAGAAAAACAACTACTTTCTGAACAACATGGCACCATCGACACACATTTTTTTGATGAGAAACCTTGTTCATCATAAAAACAGCAACACAAATGCAAAACTTTTGGAGCAGCAGCTACAGAGAGGACATGAAACACATCAGGTGCAGGACATCTTCCTAAACAGCGTTGGACAAGCAGTTCTTGGTAAATATGAGGTCAAAGAAAAGTATTTTTTTTCCAATTGTAATTTGTGAAACTGCTTTTATTGAATAATTATGATTTAATTATGATTTCTCAAAGCCTCAGGACCTGGAAGGTCCTTACAGCAACAACCCCGGGCAGTTGGTACCCCTCTGCAGCCAAAAAGGCTTCTCACTGACCCAAACTTGAACAATGGTGGTTAGTAGGTTTTCAAAATAACTATTTTGTTAATTTGTTTGTTCGTATTTTGTTAACTTCAGTTCTCCTTGATGATAGACATGGTCCCATGTGGAGCACACTGTGAGTCCATCACAAAATGTGACCAAGTCGGACCATGCAGAGCGTCATGGACACTGCAAAGTCATCCTGTCCAGGAGCAACTGGTATGTATTAGGTCGCTGTGAAATTTGAAAGGAGCCGTTTGTCCTCTTGACCGAGCCACCCATGAAATTCCTTGGGAAAATATTACAATTTTAGGAAGATATTTTTTATGTGAAATTATATGACACACACACGCACACACACACAAATATTTCTCATCAGCTTGCGTACATCTTGGATATTGAGAGGCCAGGGACGGAGTTGATTGTCAAAACACAGAGGGGTTGCTGCCTGACACGTGCTGACTTTCAGACCCTTGGCCTGAATAACGAAATGGAATCAACCGTAAGTTAACAGCTGATGGATCTCTTTATGTTTAGAGGAAATTAAGTATGCAGTCAAGTTAAACTTTTTTCTGTTTTCTGCAGATAGGAAATGCATGTTTTGAGCTCATCCAACAAATTGCTCAGTCAAAGGTAGAATATTTACAAATCTTTTTCTGAACATACTTTTTTGTTTCTGATGTCTCTGCTCATGATTTCAATTTATTACACAGGGGAAGAGCATATTTGTGGCTGATCTCTATGCTGTTCCGACTTGGCGATATCCAACAGCATGTGACCCACTTTCAAGTTTACCTGTAAATCTATTATGCCCTACTGGTTTCAATTTAAATGATAAACTCAGGGAACTTAAAACCATACCCATTTACAATAAATGCATAAATCAGAACAATCGGGAAGAGAAGTTGCAGGACAATAAGTTGTTATTCTAAAAATTCTGTCTATATATTCTTCCTGTATTTTCACAGTTTATTTTCAAATTATTATTAGGATGATGTTTACTTCAGAGACGCTGTTGTAATTCCTGTTTGGAAACCTGGACATTTCTTGTTATCTGTAAGTAGCGATACTAACTATGACATGTGACTTTCATTACGCAAATTATGAAATTACGAAAATAGACCAAACTACCTCTTGAACACTGAGTGTACTCCAAATTGTACTTATTTAATGCACCTTGTGGTATCGTTTTTTCTAAACTTTCATTTAATGTTCTGAAAAATAATCAGTATTCCATATTAGACTGTTCAGTGATTGAGTTGGTATTGTGTTGTGTTGTCTTGTCATCTCACGCAATGTTATGTAATTGTCATTAACTGCAATCATGAACACAGGCCAGAGAGAGATATTCTTTCTGGATTCCAAATGTGAACATGCACAGTTTGGATTTGGCGATCTAGAAATGAGAGAACTGTTGAGGTCACTAACACAAACTTGCATGATGGTTCTTATTGATGTTCCTGATTGATGCAGTTTCAATGCCTTTCTGTTTGTTCCAAAATGTTTGTTCTCCAGATCATGTTCTGATCTGTATAGCAGCCATTTTATGGTGCTGCTTATGTATAACATGAATACATGAATATATCAACTTAACCTTAGAATTTAACAAGAAATGTCCACATACTGTGAACTCCTAAACTTACAATAAATTGAAACCACTAAGTGAGTTTATATAATGGTACCATAAAAAGCCTGCTGAAATGGTGTGTGTGACTGCATGAAGATCTTGTTCCTGACTAAATAGATTGCGTCATGTGTGCGGTACATGAAAAAGGGCCATATTTTGCATGATTGATATGCTCTAAATGCTGCTGTCTGTTCCATTTTAGAAACCTTTGTCAGTCTCTCAGCCCTGGGCCATGGAAAGAGACGACTGAATTGGACATCGAGGTAAATATATTGTTGTTTAATGATACTGTGAAACTACTAAGTACAAATACTAACTCATTTCTGACATGATAGGGCTTTCCACAGCAAAAGTATGGCATCGACTGTGGCATCTTCATGTTGATGGTAGGTGTGACTATTGGTCGGATTTATTTACTCTTTGTGCTTAAAAAATATTAACATAAAATTATTGTTTTATTTACAGTATGCCCTTTACAAAGTCATGGATGCACCCTTTGACTTCACTGTTGTAAGTTCCCTTGCTTATTCAAAGCTATCAAAAAAGTTATTTTATATTATGGCTGATATATATTTTTTCTATTTTATTAGACTGATATGCCATCGTTGAGAAAATGGTGGTGTATCATGCTGATTGAAAATCTTGACCTTGGAAGGTAAGGCCAAATTATGTTCACCTTTGTTTGACTAAGAAATGATTACATATGAGTGTCTCTATTGTATTTGTAGTGTATTAATTTCTCTTTCTTCCTTTAATTCTTAATATTTGAGCCATGGCAAACCCTTTGCCCACTGGACTGACACATCTAAGGCTCTTCTTCGGGGTGAGGTGCCACCAGTCTTTAAACTGAAGAAGAGAAGGCGAGATGAAATTCATGAGGTACGTTTTTATTTATATATTTTTAATGCTGTTAATGTTAAGTTGCATTTGTTTGTTCTTTTTTTGTTCATTTACTCCTACAACAATCTTTAATTTCCCTGAATCTTCCACCATTCAGTCATGACAATAATCTTTTGTAGGTGTGATGGTCTTTCATTATTTTAAGTATTTAAAGAGGACAAAATTATTCTGGTGTTCAACTAACTCAGTGTTCAACAGTTTCAGGTCCTCGTCTCTGTAGACAGACTTACCCCCTCCAGTTATGTTTCCCACCACAGTGCCGTTGTTGTCTAATTTGATGTGTTATTATCTGGATGGGCTTGTCTGCAGTCCGGGGTGTAGAACCTTACATTTCCAAGTCTTAGTTTAAGTAACTAACTGGTTGCAAAGATAATATAATTGAATATAAAATTATTCCAACTTGGTGGCATTTCATTTTCCATTAAACAGGGGCCACTTTACAACATTGTGGCTGGAGTTGCCTGGCTGCGTCAAAATGCAGGTTTGCTCAAGGGGAAGGTGGTCGAGCCCGCATTTCCGAATATGGACGCTAAAGAACAGCAGGAGCTCCTGGAAAGGATACGTTCGTCAACTGATGAAGAAGAAAAGTACCCCCTGCTCTTCACATTTGATTTTCAGGAAGACATGGAAGTCTTCCTAAACATGGCAGCTGAGGAGGATCTTCGGGTCAACGCCATGTTTCTGGGTCGCTGGGTGGACAGCCAGTGACATTGCTGTGTGTGTGTGTGTGTGTGTGTGTGTGTGTGTGTGTGTGTGTGTGTGTGTGTGTGTGTGTGTGTGTGTGTGTGTGTGTGTGTGTGTGTGTGTGTGTGTGTGTGTGTGTGTGTGTGTGTGTTGAGGTTCTGAGTTCAGTTATCTGTTGAGTGTTCTTAATAAAGTGTTATAACGTTTACAATGTATTGATTTTTTGTATGACTTTACTTATTCACTTTGGTTACACACAGAGCTAAGTTAAAACACAGACTTGAGTTTGTCGTATTTAAAGGCCCACTATGCAACTTCGGGAATTTCTTCGTTGTTTTCTTGGTTTTGGCATGCACATTTCTCTACACAGCGCCCCCTACAGCTTCGTAGTAGATATTTCACAACACTGTCGTAACAACTCGTTGACGACCCTTCCCCATGCACTTCTACGCGAGCCATGTGCATTTGTTTTCAAGAACCTGGATTCGAGGATTCAGTCTTTATCTGGGGGACGAGACGGACGAACAGCAAAACACCCATGGAAACTTGGTTGCAACAAAGCAAGCTAGAAACATACAGGGTTCACAACAAAACGGTCGAGAAAACAATTTTTACAGGGCTCACAACAAAATTGTTGAGCAAACACATTTGTACAGAGACTATCAACATCAAGAATACCACGAAGACAAAGTTCACCCAAGGGTACTTTCAATTTCAAAAGCAACACGGCCGAGTCGGCGTCTGATTTGCAGTCTTCTTTTTCTTTCAGTTCACGCTATTCCTGAAAAGCTTGCCCAACGTTTACTCGTGTCTGGCCTCTCTGTCGGTCAGTCTCCCTTTTCTCTTCTTCTGTTCCTCCGACATTGGGTTTCTCTGTCTCTTTTTAGTCGGCTGATCTATGATGAATATAACAATCCCTTAGTTACTTGTGTTTATATCGAGCCGGTTCCGTGTTTGGGGGTCTGTGCGAGTAAACCCTGACTGCAGCTCGCAGATCGAGGAGGAGCTAAATGTGGGCGGGCTTAAACGTTTAAGCCAGCCCACATTTAAGGAAAATTCCGCGAAGTATCATGGACCAGACGGAAATACATTCTCCCGCTTCTGTCTTTGGTTTATTTGACTAAGCTAATATAATTGTGTACGAGTGTACAAAATAATATGTGTCTATACTAAGAAAGATATTTGAAATGACAAGTTAAAAGTAGGAATGTCTAAGTCTATCAAATGCATGAACCCTTTTCCATATTACCGGTAAGTCATTGTGCTGTGCTGTGCTGTATTGATGTTTGAGAATGTGCTGCCGGATCTCCGCCACCAGATGGCGCCCGAGAGGATAAAACCAAGGGTTTAACGTTTAGACCCGCCCACATTTAGCTCCTCCGCTCGAAAGCGGGAGAACGTATGATACTGCGCGGAATTTTCCTTAAATGTGGGCGGAGTTAAACGTTTAAGCCCGCCCACATTTAGCTCCTCCTCGATCTGCGGGCTGCAGTCAGGGGCACTTGGTCTGTGCCGTAAAGCACCAACGCCCGGAGTTGAACTTTCAACGCTCCAACGCGTGACGCTTAGCCACGATAGCCAATCAGCGTGGAGCTTGACCCGACGTCACTGGCAGAGAGTAGTGACCCTTGCACAGAAGCATACGGCCGACATCTTTCTTTATTCTGGGTGGAAATAGAAACATAGTTACGCCATTAAATGCGTTTATGGAAACATTTTTAGCGAGAAATGTTCATTTTACTTTCATAATGTTCGCTTGGTGAATGTGAAGGATGTTTGGTTTGAAAGTTATGACGAAGAGTGAACGCTCCGTTCACTTGCATGGACAGAGTCTCTGGTTGCTAAGCAACCTCAACGTCTTTGCGGACTATTTCTCTGCTGATCAACACTACGAATGCTGGAAACACACCAGACACACCATGTGAAGTTATTTAACCCGATTATCGTTATTTATGAGTCCTTAGCCCAAGTGAAGGAGTTCAAGTACCTCGGGGTCTTGTTCGCGAGTGAGGGTACTATGGAGCGTGAGATTGGCCGGAGAATCGGAGCAGCGCGGGCGGTATTGCGTTCGCTTTACCACACCGTTGTTACGAAAAGAGAGCTGAGCCGCAAGGCAAAGCTCTCGATCTACCGGTCGATCTTCGTTCCTATCCTCACCTATGGTCATGAGGGTTGGGTGATGGCCGAAAGGACGAGAACGCGGGTACAAGCGGCCGAGATGAGTTTTCTCAGAAGGGTGGCTGGCGTCTCCCTTAGGGATAGGGTGAGAAGCTCAGTCATCCGTGAGGAACTCGGATTAGAGCCGCTGCTCCTTTACTTAGAAAGGAGTCAGCTGAGGTGGTTCGGGCATCTGGCAAGGATGCCCACTGGGCACCTCCATTGGGAGGTGTTTCAGGCACGTCCAGTGGGGAGGAGACCTCGGGGAAGACCCAGGACTAGGTGGAGAGATTATATGTCAACACTGGCCTGGGAATGCCTCGGGATCCCCCCGTCAGAGCTGGTCAATGTGGCCCGGGAAAGGGAAGTCTGGAGCCCCCTGCTTGAGCTGCTCCCCCCGCGACCCGACCCCGGAAAAACGGATGACGATGAGATGAGATCGTTATTTATATCCGAGATTATTTAATCTAACCCGATCTAAACTCTATCATGCACCCAAACACGGCGGCGTTTGGGTTTCCTACCTCGGACTCTAGCGCAGCCACAGGCGCGTTGGGCTCGTTGAACCATTTTTGTGACACACAATGATCAAGCGTCAGGTTAGGCGCGTTACTCGCGTTATCCAACACGAGTAATGCGGTTGGTGTGGCCGTACCATTAGTCGATTGATCCATGATGAATGCAACAATTGCCTCGCAACTGGCTGTTTATATCTAGCCGGTGCCATGTTTGGGTGTGTGTCTGTGCCGTAAAGCATTTTCGAAACTACAATCTGACTACATTTTCGAGGATACTTCCGCCGCGTCACATCCGGGTGCGCTCGGTCCGAACACATCAAGTTGCATATGCGCTTTTTCACTGTAGAGGCGACATGGGAAAATGACACACCCACCAATCGACCCAGAAATGGATGCAGAACCATCAGAATAACTCTCAACCTGCATACTTAATGTCATTTTGGCTAAAAAAGTTGCATAGTGGGCCTTTAAATATGGGCAAATGAGGTGGTCCAGCAGCACAAGGTAAGACAATACAACCCGGTATCACGCGATTGCGTGCTCCTGTGCACGAACGTTAATCTATTGAAGCGTGTTCCCGAGCACGATAGTCCGACTTTTTGCGTGTTACACAAAACGAAATGTAAACCAATGCATTCTGAATGGGAGTGTTCTAAGACAATTAACGTGCTCCACAAAACGGTACGAGAGAGAGAGAAAGAGAGAGCGGGAGGGACAGAGAGAGAGAGAGAGAGCGAGAGAGAGGCTTCAGAAATGGTGTGCGCAGATAGTACAGTGCACCCTAGTTATGTTTATGCCAAAACCTATATATATAATTTGGCTGTGGAAATTGCAATAAGTTAAGAACACAACTTTGCACGTTGAGCACACAGCCGTGTGACTCGTTTATTTTGTAAAAAAGAAAACCGGAAATCAAAGCGTGCTGAAGGTAAACAAATCCAGCATGGTCTGTGACGTCATGAGACGCACGTAATCCTTAAAGGGACCGCGATCCCTGAACCACCAAAAACGTAAATGACATGCAGTAAACAACAACACAATTGAAAGAACAACACATAACGAAATACTGTAGGTGAATTATGTTACGGTCACTACAAGGCTATAATTATATTATTTAGCGTGTAATGAGACAATCTATAGGGGGGGGACACGTTAGTTGAAGGGGGGGGGGGGGGGGGGACACGTTTGTTGAGGGGGGGGAGACACGTTTGTAGGGGGGGGGCACGCTCGACAACGAGAGTTGGTTTTTATTGAACGCTCGACAACGAGGGTTGGTTTTTATTGAACGAGACTTCAACACGGAACAGCTGCACGAAACGATGGTCACGTCACTCTCGGTGACGGTGTCGACAATAATGAACACACGAACAATGTTAATAGAACAACACACAACCACATAACATCCCGAACCCATTAACCCCACTTAATCCTAACAACAAAATAAGTTAACAAAAGCCCCATTTGTCAACTGAGAACCCCAATTCCCAGAATCCCCCGCGGCTCCGGAACACGCCGTAGCTTATATTAATCATTATTATCTGAATGGGAAATGCAATATTTTAGGACAGATACACCATTAAACGTGTTTCTAATGACATTTCTAGCGAGAAATGTACATTTTCCTTACATAATCTTCAGTCAGTGAATGTGTATGATCTTTATTAATCTTTATTATCTGAATGGGAAATGCAATATTTTAGGACAGATACACCATTAAACGCGTTTCTAATGACTTTTCTAGCGAGAAATGTACATTTTCCTTACATAATCTTCAGTCAGTGAATGTGTATGATCTTTATTAATCTTTATTATCTGAATGGGAAATGCAATATTTTAGGACCGATTCACCGTTAAACGTGTTTCTAATAACATTTCTAGCGAGAAATATACTTTTTACTTGCATAATTTTCAGTCAGTGATTGTGTCTGATCTTTAGTTTTATAGTTATTAGGATTTGATCGGCTCGCTCGCATGTTTCAACGACGTCAGGTTGCTTTCGCTAAACTAGCAGCTCACGTGCTTCCTGCGTTTGTGTTATTAAACTGTTACTTTACGTAACTTTTAATGATATCATCTTGTTAGAAACACGTATATCTGAGAGCCAACCCAGTCGCCAAAAGCATACGTTGACAGTGTACTTTTCGTGAACACTGGATTACGTCGCATTTCAACATAAAATAGCGTGTTATACACACACACACACGCACGCACACGCACAGACACACACACACAAGCACACCCAAGCACACACACGCACGCACGCACAGACACACAGACACAGACACACACACACACACACACACACACGCACACACGGTGCATTTCGCTAAAACAACAACAAAAAAATATTCCCTCAAATATTATTACTTTCAAAACGTTGGCCAAAATGGCCAATAATATCATTTTTTATTTGGGATGCTTCTAGGACATTTTGGGTGGATTTTGAACGGTATGTGGGGGGCACGTTTTTTGCAGGACCTGGCAACCCTGCGCTGTTGCCCGAGATCTGGATCCACCCCGGCGTGGTGCCGTCTCCTTTTGACCTTTTGACCCCAGACTTCTGGGGGAATAGCTGAATCAATTCATTAGTCAATCAGAAGCATGTAAATATCTTCCCGGTGGCGTAAGAGGACGAACAAGGTGTCCTTCAACATCTACGCTTCCAGGAGATTGCAACGGTGCCACACATGAGCATATTCGAACATGTTTAATGGTAGTAATTAGCTGTCGAAATTGGAGGCCTTAATCAATACTGAGCAGCTATTGATTTGCTTCCCGATAAAGATTTGTCACAAATTACATGTTATTTAGCATCTACACGTTGAGCTGAGTCCAATGACACCAAGAACGACACTCTAGCTAATGGTAACATGTATTTTACATGGTACACCTAGGTCTAGGACATGATCTCGGTGTAGCAAGAGGCCGAGCTTGATCTCATTGGACTCAGCTTAACGTGTAGATGCTAATTAACATGTAATTTGTCAAAAATCTCCATCGGGAAGCAAATCTATAGCTGGTCATTATTGATAAAGGCCTCCAAAATCGACAGCTAATTACTAACCCGAAACATATTCAAATATGATCATGTGTGGCACTGTTGCAATCGTCTCGAAACGTAGATGTCAAAGGACACCTTGTTTGCTCTGTTGCACCACCGGGAAGATATTTTCATACTTCTAATGGATTGATTCATATTTTAAGGTTCTCGGAGTGAGACTTTAAGTGGCTGCAGCAGAAGTGTTGAGACGAAAGATGATATCAAGAGATTTATAGAATATTCCCATTCACATTATGATTCTTCGTCGTAACATCCGACCAAACATCCTTTACATTCACAGAGCGAAGATTATGAAAGTCCAGGCTCAGCAAGTGCTCCATCTCGTTGCACCTGCACCCAGCGGCTCGCTTGCAAGATTTTGGCCTGAAGTTCTTCCCAGACCTACACCCTAGCCATCCAACATGCATATCTGAGAATCAGGCCTCACTTTAATAATGACAAAAAGTTATGAGAGAAACACACATTAACTTTTTGTTATCTCATAAGCGGCGTGGTGCCGGCTCCTTTTGACCTTTTGACCCCCGACTTCAAAAACGTGGCCACAGGCCAGCTGTGTCTACACACCTTTAGCCACAAATGTACACCTCCATCCCACAAAAAATGGGGACTAGAAACTAACCTCTGTCTTATGTACATTTACTGTACTGTTGGAGGTCACGCCCCTTTGCCGACCTTTTCGAGATAGCTAGGGATGCTAAAATGTTTACACACATTTCCCGGGGCCCCGTGTACGACATATCCGAGATTTGGAGTTCTAGCCCTTAGTTCCGGGCCCAAGTCTCGGGCAGGAAGGGCCCCCCCTTCCTGACCTCGGGGTCCGACCGGGCCAAGTTTCGGTGCGGAGGTCCCAGTTAGGCCCTAGAATAAGGTATTAAAATTTCAGGGCGGTAGGACCTTCCTATCTCAAAAACTGTTTTTCTTTTTCTCTTTCTCTCTCTCTCGTACCGTTTTGTGGAGCACGCTAATTGTCTTAGAACACTCCCATTCAGAATGCATTGGTTTACATTTCGTTTTGTGTAACACGCAAAAAGTCGGACTATCGTGCTCGGGAACACACTTCAATAGATTAACGTTTGTGCGCAGGAGCACGCAATCGCGTGATACCGGGTTGGACAATATTATAGACAATTAGAGCCAGATATTAAATGAATGATGGTTCAGAGTAAGAATTTAGGAATGCAAAAGTGCTAATAACATATGATAAATTATGTTGGAATGTAGTCGAACCTTATGATATTAAGACAACAGAATGTAACATAGCTAGACCTAATATAAATATGTCAGAAAAGGTGAAGCTAAAGGGGAATTGTTCTAACTATTCCTGTCCACTCATACATAGTATTTAAAATAATTATTAGCCTCAATCTCTGATGCCCTTCAGCTTTACAATACGAGTATCAGTTTGTGTCCTATCAAATATTAAATTGAGATGATTGCAGTATAACACAGGGAATTCTGAATAAGGTGTGTGTATTTACAGAAAGAGAAGAGCCATAAGCTCCAGCTTACAGCGCGTGTGTCAGGTCTTCTGTCCAAAACCGGAAGCGTTTATCCGATTTTATAACTTAATTTATTTCGTTCATTTATGTAAACACATTACTTAACGCCCGTTCATTTATGTAAACACATTACGTAACGCCCGATTTTTATTTTATTTTCCGATTTTTATTTTTTATTATCCGATTTCCGGCGTCTGGGTGGATGTTTCTGTCTGCAGCGGAAGTGCGTGTGGGTGGATGTCTGGAGCGTGTGGGTGGATGTCTGCAGCACTCTCTTGCGCTGGTTCCGGTTTTCTGGAATGGTTGCAGTAATAATCTCTGTCCACGCGGGGCGCTCGTAGGCGAGTCCAGAATTAATGGAAGCCTATGGGGTTTTATCCTCAGAATCCACTTTTCTCACAATGTAATTTTTTGTCAAGGTATTTGAAAGTTGCGTTCAAAAGGTGGGGCTAAAATAATAAACTCAGCTGAATATTGCATTTTTTTAAGGTCACGTATCTGTTCTAAAAAGGTCTTAAAAAAATACGATGACGTCACACATTGTCATACTGTCAGAGGTACTGCTTTACGGCAGTTTCTGAAGCACTTCCCGCAACGATAATACCAGCTGTTGAAGGTAAGGCTTTTTCTTGCTTACTAGTTACCGAGTTTTAGTGAGCTAATGTAAAAAAAAGAAATGCGAGAATGTTTTACATATGTATGTAACTTACAGAGTGTTTTTTTTTAATCCTCACTAGTGCCGATGATAAAGCTTTTTTTTTAGTAACGATTATGAGCCATTTCTTTCTCCTGAAATAGAAACCTGGATTAGAATCATAATTTTAAGACTGCATCCACTAAGTTTACATCAACAATTTCCTAGAGAGCAGTGTTCTGTTGTGCTCCTCCTCATGCCTCTTCCTTTCTTGATCTCTACAGTTGGACATTGATGATGTGACAACGGAGAAGTCTTCTTCCTCTGTCCTTTTCCCCTGCCTCTGTTCTGTATGTTTAGTGTTGTTAAATAATTTATCTTTTTTTATTTTATTTACTATTAGTTAGTTACTGTTCTTATTGTGTTCTTGTTATTGTGATGTTTGAATAAACTTGCCTGTTGCAATGTTGGTATAATGTTTGGATAATTACTGTTATACAACTGTTACTGTTTCAATGTGACCCAGACCATATTTCTCATTTAACAAACATGCGTAGCTTATAATCTGTTGCAGGGCAGAGCAATTATATTCAATGGCTTAAAACAAACCCATCTGTAAAGATCAGTGAATGCATAGCAATCAATGACCAGTGGTGTAGATGGTTTTCGCTCTGTGCAAGGTCATTAGCCCTTGCACAGAGGGTAAGTCCTACAAAAAATAACTGGAGTAATAGCAGATGTTGAAGTTGTTAAATCGTTAACAAACAATTTGTATGGAAAAATCGGTTAAGGTAAGTTAAGTGCTTGAGTCTCGACACTCGCGATTTTACCCGGGCTCCAGCACAACTTTCCCTACCAGGTGCAGCCTCAGGGAGCCTAGGACCATTCATACAGGAGCAAGCAAGAACGTTACCCTTTTCTGTCCTTGGGAAACGAAAAGACGGACAATCCGTTTCCACTGTTAGAGCAGTTTATCATTGCACATTTACGAGGCATTTCTTTTTTAAACTATCTTTATTTTCGAAAAATAGACAATGACAGATGAAATTATATTGAGCGGGACATTGACTGTATTATTATTATTATTATAACTTTATTCAAGACGCAGGAAGGTCCACATAGACAGCACACTACATATACATACACATACACATATATACGCATATAAACACACACACACACACACACACACACACACACACTTATTATTTAAGGTGGTCATACCGTACCTACCATCTATATAACACATTGAACATTGAACACAAGAAATGGAAGAAATTCCATTATGCCCATGTACTTTGGCCATACATCACTGGATCGGCTGGCAGCCGAGTGTGAAGCGGCTGGGATGAGGATCAGCACCGCTAAATCTGAGGCCACGACTCTTAGCAGGAAACCGGTGGATTGCTTACTCCGGGAAGGAAATGAGTCCTTAGCCCAAGTGAAGGAGTTCAAGTACCTCAGGGTCTTGTTCGCGAGTGAGGGTACTATGGAGCGTGAGATTGGCCAGAGAATCGGAGCAGCGGGGGCGGTATTGCGTTCGCTTTACCGCACCGTTGTAACGAAAAGAGAGCTGAGCCGCAAGGCAAAGCTCTCGATCTACCGGTCGATCTTCGTTCCTATCCTCACCTATGGTCAAGAGGGCTGGGTGATGCCCGAAAGGACGAGATCGCGGGTACAAGCGGCCGAGATGAGTTTTCTCAGAAGGGTGGCTGGCGTCTCCCTTAGGGATAGGGTGAGAAGCTCAGCCATCCGTGAGGAACTCGGATTAGAGCCGCTGCTCCTTTACTTAGAAAGGAGTCAGCTGAGGTGGTTCGGGCATCTGGCAAGGATGCCCACTGGGCGCCTTCCTTGGGAGGTGTTTCAGGCACGTCCAGTGGGGAGGAGACCTCGGGGAAGACCCAGGACTAGGTGGAGAGATTATATCTCAACACTGGCCTGGGAACGCCTCGGGATCCCCCCGTCAGAGCTGGTCAATGTGGCCCGGGAAAGGGAAGTCTGGGGCCCCCTGCTTGAGCTGCTCCCCCCGCGACCCGACCCCGGATAAGCGGACGAAAATGAGATGATGATGACTTTGGCCATACATAACTAGGCTATATAAAAAATAAAAGGGCCTGCAGGAAAATATAAATACAGTACACAAAAAATTAACTTTGACGGAATGTTTCTGATCGTGCTTCAGCTTCAGATGCCGTCAAGAGGAGTCTCTGGTCGTAATCAGTCGCAAGTCCGTCCCTGACCAATCAGCATTCATTAGCAGAATGCTAGCGTGTACGGCCAACAACGGCCCAAACTGTAAGAAATCGAAAGGACATAAGTACTCATTCATTCGACTTTTGACCTATAATCTATATTGAACTTGCGGAATCTACAATAAAATTTGCGATATTTAAACGAAAAGCAGGTGAAAGAGACATATTTAGCCGTCTAGCCCATGGGGGTCTAGCCCCATAGACTCCCATTCATTCTGGACTCGCCCGCGATCACACCCAGTGGATGTCTGATGGAACTACAACCAAGATCGGTACAATGGGGCGTATAGGGAGTGCCCAGGCTCTTCATAGACGGGCTCTGATATATCTATGGCCCAAGCCCCCAGGAACACTGCATACTTCCGCAATCCACCAGTGCTCATCGGCCAAGCCTGGTATTGCAGCTGTTTAAGCGGGCTGTGGACGGGTCCCTCAAATCATGGGACCCAGAAGTAGATATCTCCGTTCACTCCAATACAAGTGGGGAACAGGAATGTGTCTCCGCAAAAAATGTTTGTTTCCTGCTAGTTTGTAAACATGGATAATTCATCAATACATGGACACCGAGTGGCTCGGTAATTAACTTAGAAAAAGTAACACGAGAAATAAAGGAAAACTAAGTAAAGAATGTGTGTGTGTGTGTGTGTGTGTGTGTGTGTGTGTGTGTGTGTGTGTGTGTGTGTGTGTGTGTGTGTGTGTGTGTGTGTGTGTTTGTGTGTGAGAGAGGTATCTGGTGTCCTATAGGGTGTCAGGTTGTATTCGTTAAGAGCCAGGACACTGTGTTAACATTTCCCGACCCCTCCCTTGACTACAAAATAATGTTTTCGCTGGAAACTGATGGCCTGACACAACAGCAGACTCCAGATTGGTTGATGAAATATTAAATATATTTTAATATTCAATGCGTTTGATCTGAAAGTCATTCTAAATGTATCTATAATAATAAGAAGTATTAGTAATAATAATGTATAATTGAGCAAAGTTGAACAGCCTTGTGCAATGGCGGTTCTACATGGGGGCCTACAGGGGCCAGTGCCCCTGTAGACATGTCCCTGGTCCCCCCTGTGGCCCCCCCATGCTGACCAATAAAACAATTATGATTTTACTAATTTTACGGAACTAATGCGATGCATCATTCTACACGGGTAAATTACAGCGGCGCACCCAAACAACGTGCTGCTGCTGCTCGCTCGGTAAATGAGAGCTCAGCAACTACTCTTGGAGGAAGGAGCCATGATTTCCCCTGTTGCAAGAGTCAAAGCTAAACAAAACGATTTAATTTCGTAAGTAACTTGTTGTTCTTGCACATAACCGGGTTACTGTAGTTCCTCACACTGATGATGAAATTAAGTTTGTAAATGTCTGGTCTCGATATATTTAGAAACGTAATCATATCTATGCAAACTCATCGAAGCAGAAGCGAGTATCCAAACATCAGTGTCCTTGCTAGGTCTAGGCTACACAAAGTTGCGATATTAAACACGTATTTTCATCCGTTTTGGCTGCTGCATCGGGATTACAAATACATTTGAGTACAGAGTAGTAGGCTATCTGCCTACTAGTTTTTTTTCTTCTAATAGCAGCTATCATTAAATGAGGAAAGAACTGTAGAACAGGGAAGTTTCCTTTGAGCTCTTTAGACTGTGCAAGATTGCTGTAACCCTTCCTGTAAGCTCAGCCTCTTGGGAACACAGTTTCTCCACACTGAAACTGATAAAATAAATAGGAAATGGCACATTGTTTTGCACTTCGGTGTACCCTGGAGTTTTTTTTCACATTGACACGTTGTATCTTGTACCCTTTACTGTATTTTTTATTTGTCATTTTTTATGGCCCTACCTTTCTTGCACGCTTGTACAAAACAAATGATTATATGATTTTGATGATTTAGGATTGTAGGGCATGAGCTCCATTAATTTAAGATAGTTTGAAAGAAAAATACTGACTGTTGAAGTTTATAATCTTAAATATATATTTTTGGCTTTTTTTGAGCCCCTCTGGTTGAACACTGGTCCCTCCTTGGCCCCCCTATTAAAATGTGTCTAGAACCGCCACTGGCCTTGTGTTTTGTCGGTCAACAGATTTTAGGGGCTGTTGTAGTGGTCGTTAGTGCATCGACGCTCGTGTGTACCGCTGGTGGTGGGGGTCGGTAGTTGCTAGGATACAAAGCTTGTACCCGCCGTTACCAGGCTGTTGGTTGCTAGGGGGCCGGAGCTCTCTGCAGCTCGTGCAGCGTGTGTCAGTTCCGTCGGTGAGCTCGTGGTGCTGCGGTCCTCCTCTTAATTCAACGGGAAGCCTCGTCCTGACAGGTAAAACACTCACACAAACAAACACGCACACACACACACACGGCGGGCTCTGCTGTGTTGTGGTGTTATTGAGTGTCGGTGTGTTGAAGTGGAGCTAACACTAGCTATACTGCTAGTGTGGAGCGGCGTGGGTAGCTTAGCATGTAGCATGTCCCAGTGGGGTAAACTATGGTCTTGGACATCTAGCTTTGTGTTTTAAAAGAATGTACTGGGTGTAACGATGCAACATTGAGGGATATATGAAGGACTCTGACTAAAGAAGTGACTATTGCGCTGTGTTGAGATTCTGGAAGATTCGTTAATCTGTTTGTTGTCATGGACACCGAGGAGTTGAGGATAACCTTTCATCTCTGATATCATAGCTCATCATACCCTCCGTCCAGACCCTTTATCCCGTCAGAGCACCCGCACCAATACACTCCCTACTGATTGCGGTTTGTACATTGTTATTACCTTGACATACTTTAGTGTTTCATATGTTTGTAAATTAATGTATGTGATGTAAACCAATTGCTCAAATTGATCGACCATGGATCAAAGTAATTTAAATGTAAATCTGGTTTACCTGACAGGCCAGCGAACAATATCTGACAGCCCATTGGTGGGTATCTGATGAGGCTGGCAGCTCAGAAGATTCCGGTCGGCGCTCCGGTTGCGTACTGTGGAGCTTCTGAGCCACTGCACATCACTGGGTCTCCCTACGGGTGGTCCTGTGTTCAACCCCCCTAGACTCCAGAACCCGGGCCCCCGGCGCATCCAATGACGAGAGCCCCTACCCAAGCCAGCCCATCTGCAATCTCTATCTACAGACCATAGTTAAGCCACTGAAACTAGCAGTCCTGCGAGCCGTCGCCTCCTAGCTGCTGCTAGCAGCTAACTAATGCTAGCAGCATGCTGTGGGATACTTCCGGAGTTCCAGGAAGAAGCTACAGCGTATGTTTAGCGCTAGATATCCGGAGCTGACCACACCGGGGACCCCCTCACTGACCTTGCAATCGCTG
Organism: Gadus chalcogrammus; assembly: GCF_026213295.1. Taxonomy (NCBI): domain Eukaryota; kingdom Metazoa; phylum Chordata; class Actinopteri; order Gadiformes; family Gadidae; genus Gadus; species Gadus chalcogrammus. The sequence continues at coordinate 35,671,791 of NC_079427.1, read as the reverse complement.
ACAACCAATCTCTTGACGGTGGAGTGCGCAGGTGAGATGGATTGTTTTCTGGGAGAAGCCCTTCGTATATCCTACTGCAAAGACATTGGCCTGCTCTCTCACTTGTCCCTCTTCAGATCCCCAGGTCATTAAGAACAGCCCCTAGACGCATCATGCCCACCAACCAGTCTTCTCCCTGGGGCAGTGGGAGGCTGCGGACCCCCTCAAAGCCAGACTCCCCTACCACCATGACCACTGCTGCTAAGGTGCCTCACCCAACACACTGTCCCAGGAAGTTGTCACTCATGCATTCTGGGAGTAAGAACGGGCCCAGTGGGGACAGGATTAACAATAATGCCGCGTTTCAACTGCAGGGTGCGGTACGGTTCGGTTGCCTCAGTCTGTACGTCCACACCAGGAGCGACCAAAGCGTCAAAGACGCTCTGGTCGCTCACAAAGTTTCGCTGCGAATTTTTCTGTTCGCTTTGGTCGCTCAAGTCGCTCATGACGTACAATTCAATTATGCAGACGCATTTAAAGGAGCCGTATGCGTTTAGTAGGCCCTACAGACAGCCATATCAAATAGTGAACTCTCCCATACACCTTGGCCATATTGCCGAGACGGTTTTGCTTGTTCGATAAAGTGCTTCGACAACAAGTAGGACAGTGATTCCCCCCAATATAAAAAAAAATCCTAAAATGTAGGCTAATTACAACCGAGAACAAAAAACCCTGCGTGCTGTAGTAGTTAAAATATGTTTCACTGATCTGGATCTGCAAATCATGATCTGCACTCATTCGTCGCATTCAAAACAAATAGACGTTGGGACACATGGCTCATTTGCATACGTGCACAGGACTGGTTGGCTCCGCAAGGCAAATAATGGAACATATCTATCTATCTATCTAGGCCTTTCTGTCTATCTATCTATCAACGCGTGTCTAGTTTTAATGTGATGTATTGTGTGTATTATCCAGTCAGACTTGTTCTGTGTGGTATTGTAGGCTACTGTCCTGTGTGGGACGAACCACCTAAATGGATTCCCGACGATTTGTGTCGTTTGGTATTAATAAAGACTTGACTATCTATCTATCTAGACTATTTAATTAAAAAATTATTCACCTCAGGCTCCGTGAATAGTGGGGAATAGAGGGATAAAAGACAAGAGATATATCCCTTGTCATTTATCCCTCGTCTTGTCGATTAGTTTGTTTATGTGACGATTTCAAATACTTTTTTGGTTTGGTTTAAAGCATGCTACACGCGATTGTTTGGTTAGATTGGTGGCATGTAGAGCAAATTATAATGATTCCCGCTTAAATACGAACGTTCTAGATGTAGCCTATAAATACTCCCGCTTATCATCACTTGATATCGAAACCACTATGGCGTTTCGATCTCTGAACTGAAAAAGGGTGGGTTCGTACAACACCGGGTGCCCAGTTACAGCCGCGATTAATACTTCAGCCGACATTTTGTTCAGTGAGTGAATAAAGGTAGGTAGGAACCAAAGTGCCTGCCGATGTTCCCTGGGATCCACGCAAGCGAAGAGCGTCTACATTCCGATTGGCTGTCAGTGTTTGGTCGCTGAAGCGAATAAGTCATTTGCATAAAGTTAAAAAGTTTTCAACTTCTTTTTGACGCTCTGGTCGCTCAACTTTGGCCGCTGGTAGCGTTGGTCGCTTTGGTCGCTCTGGTCGCTCTTGCCCATAGAAAGTGAATGACTTCCGGCGATTTGGTCGCTCAATTCGCTTCTGGTGTGGACGGACAGTCAGTCCGGTAAGGGGGGGGGGGGGGGGGGGCGGTATAGCCCAGGGGCCTGTACCACAAAGCTTGCTTAGAGGGTTAGCGAGGTATTTTGAGCTCAAAGCCTGGGTTAGTTGTACCACGAAAGTCGATCTCTTTTAGCTTCGCTGTATCACCATGGTGACTTATGCTCGCAACTAAACCTGGTCGGGTGCAGTTTTTCGGCTTAGTCTAGCCGGAGATCGGCTACTTAAATCGGCGTGCGCAGCTTCCTAGCCCCTCCTCTGACAATGGCGTCACCATTTGTGGGTGTTCCCGTGGACCTCGGCGCACTTCTCATACAGGCGTCTCTCCGGAGACAGAGGGTTTTACGGGACAGAACCGATCCCTTGGCATTGTCTGACGATATTCAGATTTCAGACTTTATTGTCATTGTGCAAACAACGAAATTGGGGTTCTTCCAGGGCTCCAGGCTAACTTTTTCCTTGGGTGCACTGTTGCGCCTACATTTTTCATTTGGGTGCACCAGCACGTATTTATGGTGCACCCAAGTTGTGAGTTGTTGAGAGCGGGGGGGCGTTGGACCGTGCCTGCCGCTGAGTTGTTGAAGGGGGGGGGGGAGAGAGTGGTGGAGACTGGTGGGAGAGAGTGGTCTCTCTAAGTTAAGAAGTATTTTAACGTTCAGCCTGCAAATGTACTAGTAGTAGCCTACTCATTTACAGTTATCTCGGACGCGTGCGGACACTACGATACGCGAACACGTCATTAATAAACACCCATGTCCCATCGCTTCGCAACCGGACACGTTTACCGGACTACTTACGAACAAAGACGTGAATCAGGCAATAAATCCACTTTCCTTGACAGCGGTCAAGTTCGGTGTGCATAAAAGTACCAACGGAGCTCAGTGGACCAATTGCGAACTACTGCAGCTGCTCTAAGTTAAACCCCAATCTGTCCGGAATAAGTGTATGCGTGTCGATTAAAACAGACTACACCACCTCTTCTATTCGGCATAGAATTCAATGCCGAACAGATAATTGTATTCCGAACGAGGCGTAGGCTATTTGATTATCTTCTATTCCGCATAGTAATCTATGCAGATCAGATGTGTCCATGTAAACGCGGCTAGTAAGTGCACAGCTTCTTTGTGTAGCATTGACTTGACATACGGTCCAACAAGGAAGATCAAATAACGAATACCCTCTGAGAATCTGTATCTCTCATAGAGAATATCGTCAGACAATGCCAAGGGATCGGTTCTGTCCCGAAAAACCCTCTGTCTCCGGAGAGGCGCCTGTACGATAAGTGCGCCGTGGTCCAGGGGAACACCCACAAATGGTGACGACATTATCGGAGGAGGGGCTAGGAAGCTGCGCACGCCGATATAAGTAGCCGATCTCCGGGTAGACTAATGCTGCGTTCGAGTATTCTCTGCGAACCGACTCGGATCTCGGATCTGACGCCACGCCCACACTTCAAGCGTTTTATTATTTCGCTCGGTCGTTGGAGGAAAACATGGACGCCACTAGGGCTGGGACGACGCGTCGACGTTATCGATGACGTTGACGCATAAATTACGTTGACGCGAAAAATGCGCGTCGATTAATAAAAATAAAAGAAGTGGCTCGAGTGGCTCCTCAGACTTTCATAAGTGCAAGGCGCCACGCACTCGTTCCTCTAAAGTATGGGAATTCTTTAATGTGAAAGGAAACGATTCCGTGATATGTCGTCTTTGCAAAATGGAGATGACTTTCCATTCTAGCACCACGGCAATTCACCAGCACCTGAAGAGGCACCACCCGGTAGCAGCTGCAGATGACCGAGCACCATTGAATTCTAAGAATGCATTACTTTGCACTTTTATTTTGGAATTTAAAGGCAATAAACATGTATTGAAATGTTAAGGAATTCATATTGTTTTCATTCAGATATGTAAATCAACATGTATAAATTGCTATTAGTCAATTAATCGGGAGATAATCGAGAATCAAATCGAAATCTAATCGGTTCGAATCGTTAGATGAATCGATGCATCGAAAATTAAGAAGTTAATCGTTTAAAAATTAATCGTTTATCCCAGCCCTAGACGCCACCCGGAAAGCTGTTGTCGCGGTAGCATTGGCAGAGGACCAGGCGCTCCAAAATAAGTAGACTATAGGCCATAGGCAGAGATACGGACGCAGTAAGGTATTGCAGTAATACGAGTGATTGAAATTGCCATTTAAACCACCAAAGTGGTCCAAGCACAATGAAAACAGTTCATACTTGAAGTCACAATGGGCGCAGCCATCTTGAATTCTGTCTCGCAATTTTGCTCGGTCACCACTGAGTTCAACCGAGATGGCGAGTTCGACGTCCGAGGAAAACGGGCGTGTTTGTGTGTGTCGCTAGGCAACGTCCTCGGACCTCCGAGACGGATGGATATTAAAACGCAGCATAAGCTGAAAAGCTGCTCCCGACCAGGTTTGGTTGGGAGCGTAAGTCACCATGGTGATACAGAGACGCTTAAAGAGACTTTCGTGGTACAGCTAACCCAGGCTTTCAGCTCAACATACCTCGCTAACCCTCTAATCGAGCTTCGTAGTACAGGCCCCTGGATTGGGCTTTGCGGGTTTGTTTACCGGTGTTGCTATGGTTACCGGTCTTGCGTGTTCCAACGGTTTATTAGGTATCTAATAAATCGCTGTCTAATCAATACTTAATTCACTGCCTCTTCCGTGGTCATTACAATATTATGAATAGACTGCTCTGTAAAAAAAAAAAAAATTATACCAGAATTTTCAGTCGCACCGGTGCGCCCAAATAAAATATTTGGTCGCACTACCCCGAATTCTAGGCGCATGTGCGTCCAAATTAGGCGCACTCTGGAGCCCTGGGTTCTTCATGAGAGATACAGATTCTCATCAGAGGGTGTTCGTTATTTGATCGTCCTTTTGGACCTTATGTAGACAATGCTTACTGTTGCGCATTGTGTCTCCGTGACAGAGTGATAGAGTGGAGGTAGCGCGTCAGTCTTGAATTTCTGCGCGGGGGGTTCGACTCCCAAGTGACACGAATTTAAGTGAAGCTTAAAAAGTCCCAGTTCTCATGCATATGGAATACTTATTCACTAAAGCTTATGGAATTATATTTTTGTGCTTATTTCGAACTTGAACCCATATTTTCAAGGCCTTGCTGGCACCACATCTATGGGGGTAAAATGCATGATGATAGACCGGCGAATTTGAACCCCGGTCGCTGGCGTTCGGGTTTTATACTAATCCACTACGCTACAGCCGCTACCTCTCAGCGGTTGAAAACATGCAATACATTTCTTACATCGGGTGTATTTAAAGTGAATTCCCTAAATGATAGAATAAGGCAGGATGGACGTTGCTTATGCATTTTTAAATCATCATCATTCTATTTGGATTAATGGCGAACAATTCTGCATTTGGCATAGTTATTTTATAGACAATATGCAGAATCTTTTCACTTATATGCATATAGACTGCTTGATCTATCGTAAAGGTGAGAAAAATTACGCAAAAAAGCCCCTTTCAAGTGAACGCGCACTGAACCTAAAGCGGAAAACCTGGTTCATCTAATTGAATCTAAAGTGAGCTTCGTGGTACCATTTAACTCTGATTGTGATTTGCAGCTCTGTCGAGCCAGGTTTTCCCAAGAAAGCCTGGGTATGTTCAGCGAGGTTTGTGGTATACCCCCCAGCTCAGTTCTGAGGTCGCGTTTTCACTGCCGACGGTACCCAAATGGTAGGCCGGATGATGATCGCCGCGGCAGCTACGTAGACATCGGAAAAGTTTTATGTTATTGTCGCGTTTTACATGTCGCGTTTTACGCGACATCTTCATTGTAAAGAATAATACCTCGAGGCTACTGTTTGTTTGTTTCTTTGTTTTTATCCCCACTTCGCCCGGAAGTGACGATTCTGTCGACCAATCAACGGAAGGGGTGTGTAGCTCGAATTTTCCGGCACCCTTTCAGGAGTCTCAGTACCCCAACGGATGAGTACTGAAGACGAGGGAAAAACGACTACGGCTCAGTCCGGGTCACGCCCACTTTTGGCAGTGGAAACGCAATCCGTAACGCACCTTTGCGAACCGTACCTCACCCTGCAGTGGAAACGCGCCATAAGGCTCCACAGGCCCCTGCCACTATGTCCCAATGCCAGGAAGAGACCCCCCATTTAGTACTGCCTAGGGTCACAAAGCCCCAGGGAACTGAGAAAATCAGGTGTAGTGGTCACCTGACTGGGCCCTGGGTATTTTGTCCTAGTTAGAATAATATTCTGTCTCTTTATATACTTATCGTACTCATTTAGCAACCTCATATCAGTCCCTCCAGGAAAATGCAGCGTTTGTTTGTGATTCATGCGGCCAAAAATCCTTGACTATGCGGCACGTTTTCTTAAAAAATGCGATGAAATATGCGGCATATTTATGCAATTTTATGCGATGAAATTGCGGGAACTCACTAGGCTACTACCTTAATGTAAAGAGTCATTTCTTATTACTTTCTATGATAAACAAGCATACTACATCACAGAAAGTGCTGGGTATATTTACAATTTACAATTTGACCTGACGAGCTGGTTGTCGCCTTGCATGGTTGACTCTGCCGCCGGTGTGTCAATGGCCCTCATTTATCAAACGAGCGTACGACAGAAAACGTGCGTAAAATGGACGTACGCTCATTTCAACGTTGAGCTTGGCATTTATCAATTTGAACGTGAGCGCAGGCTGCGTTTTTTTGGCGCAACATACGGGTATTTTAATGATGAATAGTGCAGCACAAGTAGCCCATGTTCAACATCTGTATTAATTACTAAATAAATTGGAATTAGCCCAGCCGTTCAAACAATTACAATCAAGTCAGGCCTAATTAAAAACAGTATTGCTATGAAAATAATTAGAATGTGACAGGTGAAATGTTTATTCAGCTGTCTATATTAACAGAAGCTTTGCCAAAGGTGGTCGTGTCTCAGCGATGGCAGATCTGGCTCTGTTAAGGACCTCAACGCACAGACGAGAGAGTTTTTCGAGACCGCGCCGAATTTTTTAGGAGGGCGATGAATGGCTCTTGAGTCGTTTTCGTCTCCCAAGGCATCTCCTGATGGAGCTATGCAATGCTTTGGAGCCACAGTTAAGGCGAGAAACTAGGCGATCAAACGCAATACCTGTGCAGGTTTGCTCTACCTTGGGATTTTTGGCCACCGGGATCTTGCAGCGGGAGCTCGGGGACAGGTCTGCTATTTCCCAGCCAAGTATTAGCCGAACCATGCCAGCAGTTTCGGCAGCTATAATGTCCCTCTCCGAACGTTATATTAAATTCCCATATAATAACGATCAGCAAACTGGAATCAAACGGGATTTTTATGCTATTGCTAGGTTTCCAAATGTGATTGGTGCGGTTGATTGTACCCATGTGCGTATGAACCATCTATTAATGATTACGCGTACATCAACCGCAAAAGCTACCATTCAGTTAATGTTCCGATTATTTGCGATGGCAGAATGTCAATCCTGAACATGGTAGCCCGATGGCCTGGGGGCACGCACGATTCTTTTATTTTCCAAAATAGCAACGTTGGGCATCGTCTACATCAGGGCGCACTACATGGTCAGAGTCATCTCGGTGAGTTACGCTGCAGTCGCACTGCACCGGCCTCCTCCCGTTTCTTGCTTGGCCGGCTTCACAGCCGCAACACATTTTTTGGTGCTGAGCTTCATGTCGGACCATTTTTTCTTCACCTTATTCGGAATTAAATAACTAACGGAATGCAAACAATAGCATATATGTGAAATGTTTTAAGCTGGATAACAGAAGTTGTACATTTAATTTATTATTTAATTAATTTAATTAACAAACCTCTTCCGTAGCCCGACGAACATTGGAAACACTATTCACTGCAACAGTTATTTCCTTCCATATAGCATTCTTTTGCTGGCCTTTTAATGCCAGCTATAGGCTACCAAATAAAACCAGACGGTTCGCATCCACCAGTGATCCGAGCGTCTCCATTTGGGTCTCGGAAAAATTCCTCTATTTTACCGTTGGACGTTTCTCCATGTCGTAAAAGTTAGGGGCGAGACTTCTGAAGACGTGCTTTTATATGGGTGTGTTACGTTAATTACGATCGATCTCAGCCGCCGTATTTATCAACACCAAGATTCTTCGTACGCTGGGATTGGTGTGATACGAAGGTTTCGGAAATCTCACGTGGGTCCAATCGTAAGATGAATCATGCATTCAGATTTGCGCTCATTTCTACGTTCGTTTGATAAATGAGGGCCAATGTGTGTATTAAACGATGTAAGTCGCTTTGGATAAAAGCAACTGCTAAATGCCCTAATTGTAAATTGGAATATTTAAGTTCTCATCTTGTTTTATTTGAGACCTTAAAACATGGCTCAAACTTACAAAACATTGAGTACAACTTCTGTAGCTTTACAAAAAGAATCTGCTACAACTTCTGTAAAAATGAATAAATAAAATATAAAAAAATAAATGTTCCTGTTTTACAGAGGAAGCTTTTCAAAAGAGTAATAAAAAAGTGCAATCTTACAACTGCAAAGTTGCATCAATTCATTGAATGAAACTACAACAGTCCACTGTGAAAATGAAAACTAACTGCGTAGCCTCTAACACTAGCCAATCATTCCTCATCCTCCATCCCCTCTCCCTCAACGTCCATCTTTTTAACCATCCTTGCATATTTGACTGCGGCAAAGTGGTTTTCCAGAGTTGACTTCCGCCTGTGGTCCAACATGCTTTGCAAACTGCTTTGCACAGTCTTTTGCACTTATCTTTGTTGGCAAATGAGACCGCTTCATCTTGCCTTCGTCGCGGGGTTTGCGATGATGTTCACGTTGCGTAATTACGTCACTCCATAACGTTCCCATGGCAACAGGGGGAAATCGCTGCTTTTTTCGTGGAAATTGGCCATTTATGCGGTGAAAGTGCGGCATATTTGAAAAAATGCCGCCCCCTGCATGAATATGCAGCCTTAGGCTGATTATGCGTTGAATTATGCGATCGCATAATCGTGTTTTTCTGGAGGGACTGTCATATATATCCTAACCCCATGCTGAGGCTAGAAGTTTATGTAGTCTACTTTGTGCCACTCAATGTACCATTATACACCATGCTAAATACCTACATTAATTTATAGACTACCATAGTATACCTACACAATAAGTTTTTGGTCTGTCCTCGCCTTGATTTCTCTCCTTGTTGGTCTCCTTGTTGGTCTGTCCTCTCCTTGTGTCCTCTCCTTGTTGGTCTGTCCTCTCCTTTGGTCCTCTCCTTGTTGGTCTGTCCTCTCCTTGTGTCCTCTCTTTCAAGGATTCAAGGAGTTTAATTGTCATTGTAATACACAATGAAATACAGTTTGGTGTTTAAATGTCTAAATGACACAAAACATAAAAAGACAAAATAAGACGATGACAAATACATAGGCGTCGGGGACGCGTCCCCACCAGATTTCGTCAAGATTAATTTTGTACCCACCACCTGTAAAAAATAATAACCTACCGGGTAGTTGAATTATTATGGATTATTACACGGGTCTTCTCAATGCCGTGGAATTCTCAGTTTACTTGTATGGGCTCTTCACAACTTCCGGCGGTGTGTTATATTTGATAATTCACCGTTGCTAAGTATAATTGACTGCTGTCAAGGAAAACAAAGAACTTTTTGCCTCTAATGGCGTCTTTGGTATCACTCCTCAAGTAGTCTGGTAAATTTTCAACCCCAGCGTCTTCAGTTGCTAGGCGACGTCAACGTCTTTGGCAGACTATTTCTCTTCTGATCAACACTATGAATGCTGGTAACAAATAAATTGTAAAAAGACACACCATGTGAAGTTATTTCTTTTTTTTTTTCAAGTGGTCGGCTGTTTTAACTTGTAATTGATAGTCGGTGGAGTCAGTCTCTTGTTGACACAAAGTGACTTTTGGTCATTCTTGCTTCACTTGAATTCTGGAATAATTGTTGGGGGGGGGGGGGAGTCCATGAGTTTGGGTTCGAATGCCTGATGCAGGCTAGATTGGATGAAATGCGTGTTGGGAATTGAGAACAGCCAGCCCATGATGTGATACAGCGTTCTGTGCAACAAATATTTTTTTCTTTTTCAATCTTGACGAGTGTGTAGCCACACGTTCGGCCCTTCTGAACTTAAACGCGCAGTTAATTTCCATTCCTAGCTCTTCTTGTTTATGTTGTTAGCTTAGCCATGTCATGTCACGTTGTCAACATTGGATACATGGAGCAGAACTGGGTCATATGTCCGATGCTTTTTTGGAAACGTTTTCTTCATAAAACGTGCCAGACAGATTTTGTATACATTTTATTCCTTAGTAATTAGCTACATGGGTATGCCGTCTTTCAGAACCTTTCATTACCGGCACTAAAGAGAGAAAAAATTGTAGCCAGCACTTCTGAAAATGCACTTCCGAATGCGTCTCTGTCCCCAAATAAGAAAATGATACAAAGACAAAGTCAAAATGACAGAAATGGTGAAAACAATTGGGGTAGGGGGGAGGGTTTGGGAGGGGCGGGGGTTTAGGGTGTGATGGAGGCCAAAGCTCTTGGGAAAAAGCTGTGTGACAAGGTGTGTCCAGGGTGTGTTTCAGGCATGCAAATGACGGGCGATCGGTGCGCGAGTAATCTAATTGAGTACTCTTCCAATCCTTATAACACCGTTACCGTTACTTCCAAAAAAGTTGGCGCGTTACTATAATTGAAGCTGTTTTTTCATCAGACCAACTAGATTTCGCTCTCTCTCTTTACTGTTCATCCTTGGTTAGTCGGCACGAGACAATCGCATTAGTGATAACGATTGGCTGAGGTAGAGTATTATGTCACGGTGAGCCAATCAGAGGTAGAGTTGGGCGGGTGTTTACACAAAGTCGAAACTTAAGCACGGACACACAACGACACAAGTGAGTCAACAAGAAACAGGAATGGCGAGCCCAAGTAATCCAAAAACAGCCTTCTTTAAATGGAAGTGGATTGAATTACTTTTCCCTCAAAGCAATTAAATGAAAGGGTGACATCGTGAAATGCACATTATGCGCTGGACAAAGTGCCTCTCCACGTCGGTGTCAAGTAATTCAAGCATCTTTCAACATTGCATGCTTCCGTGCATGAACATTGACATGTATTTTGAGTTCCATTAAAGAGGGGTGGAGTGGGGGTCCAAATTATTTGATCACAATGTACTTGAAGTAACACAATAGTCACTTTCCACAGTAACTAGTTAAGTCTGGTTTATACTACTCCGTAAAGTGCTGTAGCCTACGTAGACACGGAGAGCCCTCTCCGTCATCGGAGACCCTCTCCGTAGATCTCTCCGTAGATCTACGTGTGTATCCCATATTTTTTAACTATCCCTCGACGCAACGAAGACGGCGGAGACGGAAAGGGCTGTGATTGGTCCAACAATTTTTTTTTTCCTGAATCACTTTTTCCGGTTGCGTATAGACCTCTGGAGAATAAGTCCCGCCTCCGTGGCTCTTGGTTCCATCGATCAAATGTCTATGGGAAATACCATGGGGTTTTTGAATGATCGTACATAACAAACTCTGTAGGTGGCGAAGTAGTAAAAGCTGCTCACGTTTTGCACCAAACACTTTTTCCATCTAGATTCCACTTGGGTTTTGGATTGTTGGTGCCGTTAAAGTAGTAAACAATTATAAATGCTCCTCTAACAGCACCGACAATTTATGAATCCTACTATGGTCACGCGAAGACCCACCATACTCTGTCTGTGATTGGCCGGGTTACATGCAACTCAACTGGACGCTTTAGAACTCTACGGTACCCTCGCTGTGAGCATTCGAGAGCGTCACAAAATAAACCTAATCCCTCACCCCTAACTAGGGTTGAGCACCGAAACTCGGTTCCAGTAGGGAACCGGTTCCAGTAGGGAACCGGTTCCGACGTAAACGGTTGTAACGAGATCGAATAAGAACGCACATTTCGGTTCCTCATAGCGGGGGCTGGCGTTTTTTAACGCCCCCTGCCCCGCCCCCATGGTGTTGCGGCGTCAACTTGTGTTAGTGCTGGGCGCTATACCGGTTCACACTGAATAACGGTGTGTATTTTTGTTAGGATATGATTTTTTTTATATACCGCCATACCGGCGTGTTTCAGACACTGTTTCAGACGGGACCCTTTTCAATGTTGCGCTAAACACGAATGGTACGACTACGACTTTCTTTTATAGGTCCATAACTGCGAGGCGTGGTATTTCAGGCCAACTGGTAAAAGAGTGTGTCACGGCTTTCAAACATATAAACCAGTGGTTTTCAAACTGTGGGGGGCGCCAGAGTTCTTCAGGGGGGGCGCGACGTGAGAAAAAGATAAACCCGAAAAAACCCTGAAAGTTGATGATTCAAATCATCAGTCGTACTTCAACTGTAGAAGTAACATAACTGAATAAATTTTCAACCGTTTATCTTCGTTCAAACTAGAGATGCACCGATCAATCGGCCACCGATTTAAAAAAGCCGGTTTTATATCCAATCGGCCACACGGTGACCTGCCGGTCACTGTCGTAATTTCCGGTTTTCGGCCGATCAAACTCACCCGCATGAGCGGTGCGTAGCAGCTCAAGGCGCCCAGAGCACAACAGCTAAAAACTAGCAAGACTCGGGAAGAAAACATGTCGCTGACTTGGACTTATTTCACTGTGTGCCAGGACGACCCAAAACACGCCGTTTGTAATGCTTGCAAGTCAAAAATAAGCCGTGGGGGATCAACGCCTAAGACATTTGGAACAACAAACTTAATACGCCACTTGGAAAAGAAGAACCCAGGTGTGTTTAGCACATATAAGGACACTGCCGCTAAGAGGAGGGATGCAGCAGAGTCGCAGCAACCACAACAACCCTCCACCATGGCTGCTATGTTCGACATCAACACTGAAAAGTCCAACGCCACCACTAAGAAAATAATGGAGTTCATGGCTCTGGACGACCAGCCGTTTAGCGTAGTACAGGATAAAGGCTTCGTAAACCTGATGAAACACCTGAGTCCAGGGTACAAATTACCAAGTAGGCGGTACTTTTTTCTGACACAGCGCTGCCCGAGTTGTTTGAGAGAGTTTCAAGCCATATACACAAACTGCTGGACGGCACTAAATCCCCGGTCAGTTTCACAACAGACATTTGGACTTCTAACGTGAGCTTAAAGGGGTAGTTCGGAATTTTGGACATAGGGCCTGATTCCGAAGTGAGCATTGGTATTCTATATCACTGGAGACAGTTTTCAACACATTTCATTCAGTCCTTCTAGTTGCAGAGTTCGCTCGTGCTAGGCTAGCGCACGTCAACGGGCAATGCTAGCCTGCTATTAAAAACAGTCTTACCCACTCCACAGTACACCCGAGGTAAATCAATTATAACGCCAGACTATAGATTTAAATGTCTGTGTTGATAGAATAATGTTAGAAATAAAACTAACCTTGCAACGCATGAATCATCGAGGGACTACTTTCTCAGCAGAAGCGGAATTCTACTATGCGCTGGTTAGGTTTGTAACCGAATCACGACAGAACGTAAACAGAGAAGCGTGGGACAGAAGCGCAATTGAAAGACTAGGCAACATGATGGTTCAGTGTGCTTTTAGAAATTGTAGAAATAAACGGTACAGGTGGGCACCACAAGGTTTCCACCAATTTCCAGTGCGAGATCCAGAAAGGACTCAACTGTGGCTTGTTGCTGCTGGCTTTGACATCAAAACACCGGCTCGTACTTGTACGGTTCGTTGGATACAACAAATTCCTCATAATCGTCTTCAAAAGCAGATGCATCGCTAACTCCTCCAAACGTGGCCGACGCTTGTAGAATTCCTTCGTTCACTGTACTCTGCGTTTGTAGCAATGACAGCGGCAGGTAACCTAGGTATCAGTCCGCCGCTGCCGTAGCCTACGTACAGGAATATAAACACTGCTGCTGATACCCCGCAATTCCCTCAAAATGCAATGCAAGGTTGGTTTTATTTCTAACATTATTCTATAAACAGACATTTAGATTTATAGTCTGTCGTTATAATTGATTTACCTCGGGTGTACTGTGGAGTGGGTAAGACTGTTTTTAATAGCAGGATAGCATTGCCCGTTGACGTGCGCTAGCCTAGCACGAGCGAACTCTGCAACTAGAAGAACTGAATGAAATGTGTTAAACTGTCTCCAGTGATATAGAATACCAATGCTCACTTCGGAATCAGGCCCTATGTCCAAAATTCCGAACTACCCCTTTAAGTGATTGCATTGGGAGTGGGATGGAGTACTTTGATCACAACCTAAAGCTACCTGTTTGTATTGATGGTTTTTTTTTATCCCATATTATGATGCACTTTTTTATTTAGAGAGGTCAAAGGCCTGAAATGTGCAATTTACTTTGAGAACCAGTTTATTTTCAGTACATAATAGTGCACTTTATCTTTTGTTTGTATTTATTTTAGTTTTATCCTAGTTATTGACCTGTAAACTGGACTGAATGTCAGTGTTCAAAATAAATCTGCTCAGGAGGCACTGTTGAAACTCTCACTCTATTTCTTATTTGTGATGTTTTATTCTTGAAAAGGGGAGTTATGATAGCATATAGCCTACCACTAGTTGTGGTTTTAATTGCAGTTATATAAGCAAAATGTTGTCTGGGAGAAGGGTACTCAAGCCAACAAATATGGTGTCTATTATATGATTATAATTATTTCTTAGAAAATCGGTATCGGGAAAAACGGTTTTGGCAGGTCAGACCTCCTTAAAAACCGGAAATCGGTATCGGCCAAGAATTTTGCAATCGGTGCATCTCTAGTGCAAACCATTTAACATATCTACACACTTGTATCTTCAATAATATCGAAACAGAATTTCGATATCATTTAAAAGGTCTTCAGAATCACAGTTTTAGTTTCATACCGCTTCGTTTTCAGCTGTTTTCATTGAAGACGTCAGCCCATTCTGATACACCTACTTCTAGACATCATAACTCATTCCTTTTCCAACCGTTTACCATCGTTCAAACCATTAAACAAATCTACACACTTGTATCTTCAATACTATCTAAACGGAATTTTGATAGCATTTATACTTTTTTCAGAATCACAGTTTTAGTTTCTTACCGGCATCGTTTTCAGTTGCTTATAATAATGTAGGTCACCATAGCAACGCCGATAAACAAACCCCGCCGATTAGTCTAATTTCTGGACTGAAAATGCAGATCTGATTCGACTGGCAGTTTACACAGATTAAGATGTTCAAATGTATTTAAAAAAGGTTAAGCTAAAACATGCTTAGATAAAGTTGTTAAATTGTGTTAAGAAATGTGTTTAAAAACACACAAAGATGTTGCAATGATTAAAAAATATGTTTCAAATGTTAAAATTATGATCAGAGATGTTTAAAATGTGTAAAATAATTAAAATAGCTTTCAAAACACAGGTATTTAGAAAAAAAAAAGTGGGGGGTGGGGGGGGCAATGACAGAGAAAACAGCTGAAATGTTTTCTCTGAGGGGGGGCTCACTCTCTCACCCTGCGTTCACACCAAAAGATGCAAAAAGTTGACGCGCGTCACGATCCCATTCAAAGTGTATGTAGAGACGCGTTGCTGCTTTGCTGCCGCAGCATTTGCTGCCGAGAAAACCGGCAGCAAAATTTGATTTGCGGCGCGTCAAAATCAGATTTGCAGTGCGGCATGCCCGTGCCCGCTGCCGGGCACGGGCGGCGGGCGCATTCACGTATTTTGCGGCGCGTCAAATGCTGCTCGAGTTGAAATATTTCAACTTTTCGGCAGCAAACGCGTGATGACAGCCAATCAGCGTTCAACAGCGTTGCCACGGAGGCGTTGCCACTGAGTGACATGCCGTAACAGCCAATCAGTGTTACTCCCTTGGAGTGACCTAGAGTTCACTACCGTTACATTTATTTAGTAACTCGAAAAACCCCACAAATCAGCATTCTGTAGTGTAGTTGTGTTTACAGTTAAACTAAACTATAGTAGTATGTGTATGTATAAGTATGTTAAAGGGCTAGCATAACAACCCCAAACAAAACCCAGTTGGGTGCCAGGCAGCACCAGCCTTCCAGGCTCCGAATGGTCTCATGAACCCATAAACGACGGGCATTCCGACGTCTCTCCCTCTTCCACAACAGGTAAAGACATGCAATGCTCGTAATGTCGGTTGTGAATGAATTCAAAAGCACCGCGAAACTTCCCGCGCTGCAAAACTGCGGCGCAGCAAAACGTTTGCAGCGCCTCAAAACCTTTGCTGTGCCGCAAAACTTGATTTGCCTCGCCGCAAAACCTCGGCGTCAACGCGTTCGGGCAGCAAATGCATCTTTTGGTGTGAACGCAGGGTCACACTTTGAAAACCCCTGATATAAACCATAAAGCCTATGGGCGCCTCGGGACGGACTTGTCAACGCGCTGCGGCATCGCTTACTTGATGTTGTTTTGATTGAAGATCGGCAGGTTGTAGTGGGTGAACGTGAATGAACATGTGTGTGGGTGTGTTGCGAGCTAATGTAATTTTAAAGTAACAAACAAACAAACTCAAAGCCGATGCATGCATCCAAAACTTTCCGTTCAAAACCAAATAAACAAATCAAAAACAGAGTCGTTATTCGCTTCAAATACTTTTTCTTTTCAAAACTTGGGAATTAATACAGCGCAGTACTGAGCGGTTGAAAACAATGTTGGCGTCTCCTCCTGTGGCTGCCTTGCGCACCTGAGTTATATTACTTAATATGACTTTGGCAGTAATGTTGCGCCATGATGCGTGCTTGCCTGCTTTCAGCGAGTAATTAATATTATTAGTAATTATTTTTTTTACAGATATTTATCAGTAATATAATAATTGTTATTATAAATTAAATTACTTATATTAATTATTATAAATTATTAATATAAGTAATTTAATGGCAACCGTAAATCTTGCATATCAAGTAGGCTAGCAAACATCGTTGACATTCAACTCAGTGTCCGCTGACTTTCTGCTTAATGTGAAACCCATAACAAGTCGTGCATGTATGCAAGTGTGTGCGGTTTCGTTTTTTTAAGTGCCGGTTCGAGAACCGTTTTAGCACCGGAACCGTTTGAAAAGTACAGAGTAGGCACCGGTATAGGATAAAACCCAAACGATACCCAACCCTACCCCTAACCCTAACCATAGCATCTAATATCAAGCTAGTAAAAGTGCGGTAGTCGAATCCACAGAAGGTAGAATCAAAGATAGGGGTGATGTGTGTGACGGACCAATCGGTAGTTGAGGCTGGCGTGTCTTTTCAGGTTATTGGCGTGGACATAGTAGGATTCGCAATTTCGCTTCCCGGTTTGACTTTAAACCTTATTTACTTTGTACATTAAGGACCAATAAAACACCAAATAAGATTTGAAAAGCTTTTGAAGTTTATTCACAACACTATTGACATGGTTAGTAATCATTATATAAGATCGATCAGGCGGCGAATTGCATTGCGTATCCAACATCCCGACGGAGAATTTCGATGGCTCGAGGGGTCTCTGTAGTAACGGAGTTGGAGTAGTATACTTTGGCCTACTTTTATAATTTATAACTGAGTAACTAGTTAGTTACTTTTTGGGAGAAGTAACTAATAACTAACTAATTGCTTTTTTTTTTTAAAGTAATTTGCCACCCTGCTACTGACCATGTAAAAAGTGTTCTAATTAAAGTTTTAAACCTTTTAAAATCTTATCTCCGTCCATCTCTGTTCCGTCGACGGATGGTTAAAAGATATTGGATGCGTACGTAGCGCTACGGAGAGGGCTCTCCGTGTCTACGTACAGCACTTTACAGAGTAATACAAATCTGCCTTCATGCTGACCAATTAAAGACCTTATCGCTGTCACGCTGATATGTGTTGTCTTTAGGGCTGCAACAACAAATCGATAAAATCGATAAAAATCGATTACTAAATGCGTTGGCAACGAATTTGGTCGTCGATTCGTTGTGTCGTGCGATTAATAAGTTACTCATAGGCGCAGCACTGTTTACAGCCAGCTGCCGACAGGTTGGTTCATGGTTCATGCATGGTTCATCCACAGCGAGCTTTAGTGTGAGCGACAACAGCTTGTATTTTGGTCATATCTTAAAACTGGACTGTAGGCCTACATAAAAGTGTTGTACCTTCACTGTCTTTGGGTTAAAACTCCTTCAACTCAGTATCCGTTTAGTCCAACCGAAAACTCTGTCAGCTGCTGCTGCAGACGTTTTGCCGACGGGCTCGGAGTCGACAACGCGTAGTAATCACACAACCGGACGGTGTAGAAAGTCCCGTCAGTTAAAAATAGTAATGCCGTTTTTAAATCCATGTTAAAATTGGCAGGATATAGAGCTAGTTAGCTTAAAAAGAAAAACTGACCAATGGTCACAAACAGTGTCAAATGTGATGTGTTCAGGTCGGCTCAGTAATATGATTGATGCGTTCAAATGCAACAGAAAAAAAAAAATAATAATTGAGATTTTGGTGAAAACTTGTTTTCCCAGTAATATAAAATAGATAGTAAAGATAGAATTATGACCTGTTTAATGTCCTATCTTGAACTATCATCATCTTATCAGCAATTAAAGCAATATAACAAGTTCTATTTCAAGGAGTCTCAAATGGTATCAATAGGTTTGACCGGTTAACCATGGACATCCCTTATATACATATAAAAGTATATCATACATTGTAGTTTTTTTTTTGTGTTATCCCAGTTATGTTTTTTTATTATTTTTATTATTTAATATTACTTTTAATAGTTCCGGGACGTTGGAGCAATAACCTGGTATTTTTACACTTCAGTCTGCACTGTGAATTTGAAGTAATGTTCAGTTTTTGAATAAAGATGCGGAAATTCCAAATGTTTATTTTTTTTATCCGATTCATGGATTAATCGAAAAAATAATCGACAGATTAACTGATTATTAAAATAATCGTTCTTCGTGAGGACCTTTCCATCACTGCCCGTGACCTGCTATGTGTGGTAATTTCTTCTACTAAATATCATTTCCTATTTATTGAAGCATATAGCACAGGCCTTCTCATGTTAATAGGATATTACTCCAAAAAAAAAAATTCAACACACTTTTTTTGTCATACATGTGTTTGCATCCCTGGTGTTTTATCTGTGGATATTGACCTTGCCTTCCTTTTCAGGCGGTCACCACACACAGTCCAGGTCTTGGAGTTCAGCTCCTCAGATCTTTTTTAGGGATGCATCGATTGTGAAATTCTGGGTGGATACCGATACGATGTTTAAAATAACAATTTGGCCGATAGCCGATGCCGATACCGATGTTTTTTTGTTATTTATTCCCCCTTTTGTGCCAGGCAGGGCTGTAGTGGTCAAATTAGAGGTGGGTAAACTATGAATTTTTTGATCAGACCGACCTCGACACAACACAACGCAAAGTGTTGCGACTCTGTAAGGCTAGCCTGGCTATATTCCATTATGTTATCAATTAAAGTCATATTAAATCAATCAATGACAGTCAATGAATGTGTTTGTAGTTTATTCAAGTTATTCAAATTTCAACAGTAAAGAAAAGTATGTGTAGATTAAGAACTATCTATCTATGGCATGTGTGTATGTGTGTGTATTAGTATGCATGCTTTTCACAGTAGTACCCAGAGGGCCTCCTTGTCCTCCACGTCAGGTCCTGCCTTGCAGGGGCGTGTTCTGGAGTTCATGGCTCCCCTGTGCTTCACCAGCCAGGACTTCACATACGTGTTGGATTGAACTTTATGGTGGCTGAGTGGTGGGCCATTCAGTTGAATAAACATCAAGGACGACACTGTGACCAAGCGCAGACTGCATCTCAGGGGGCACACTATGATGTTCATTAAGCTGAACCCCCTCTCACACTCAGCAGTGCTAACTGGAATGAGATGGTCGATATTCAGGAGTGGTGCAAGGTTTTCTGGAATGATGCTTGAGTTATCCTTAAAATCCCTTAAAATCCTATAGCCTTCAAGAATTTTTCTGTCATCAAGTCTGAACCTTTGGGCAAGTTGTTTCAACTTGGATTCCCCATACTGCTCCTCTAGGGAACAGGCCAGTTTGCTGGGAAAATAACTTTAAAGAAAATAAATAATAAAATAAAAATATTTATAATATATAAAATACAAATAATTATAAATATTTTTATTTTTATTGGTTTAACCGCCCACTGCCCGAATTTAATTAAAGTATATTTTTTTGTCGCGTCATCCGCCCGATCCACGGTTCAGCCGCGGAGTCCACGGCTGCAACCGCCAACCTCGCATCTCCAAATTGAGGCTTTAACATAGCGACCAAGCTATAGCGAAGTTGATACGCCGAAACCGGAGTTTAATATGGATAGTAAAACTCTGACTGACTTTCACTCATTTTGATGTGGGCAGTACACGGATAGCATGACTACGCATTGGCTAATCTGAATGCTCGTAGTCACTTAATAGTTCGTCAAGTAAAATTGATTTATAAATCACAAAAACAACTCATGTGAATTGATCATCTTCAGTCTTACTTTGTACTTGAGGCCTTTTTCGGGCATCTGTTGGAGTGGGAGCACTCGAAGGTCTCTTCAAAAATCGCCTGATATCCATGGCTAATTAATGACAGGTAGGCAGGCATGATAATCCACAACGCGCAGGGCCATGTGTTTACATACTTCCTGTTTACATATTTCCCTGGATCCTGATTGGTGTCGCTGCCGCAGCCGCAAGGCACTGATTCGAGGGTCACAGACCATAATAGCATAGGCCTACAGCGCAGATGAAAATGATTCTGATTACAGCGTTTATTTGTTCAACAATATGAAACCTTGTCTTAGGTGTTTTAAAATGATGCTGAATTTATTTCCGATTATTCCAACGGCAGAATACAAGGCACAGGGAACTTTGACGTGCATAAACGCTATTTAGAGGTGCGTAAACGCTATTTCCTAAATTCCAGAGGTGCGTAAACGGCGTTTACGTGCGTTTACCCTCCACTACAGCCCTGGTGCCAGGGAAACAAACCCCAACCCCCCACGCACGCCCGCAGACACGCACTTCTTATACACGCACACATGATGGGAGAGGGAGAGGCTTTTATGATTTGTATGAAATCAATCTGTTTATTTCAACAACTGCGCCATCAACATTCAACATCAAAATGATTTCAACGTGGGCTTAGGCAGCTAGGCCTACATGCGCCAAAAACAAACAAAGTTTGGTTCCTGTTGATTGTCAGTTGAGGTCATTTTATTTTTTTATTTTATTTATTTATTATATTTTTTCCAGCGGCAGCGAATGATAGGTAGGTTGTTTTCATTTAAAAGCGAGAAAATTCGCTCATCCTTACACATGCATCACAACATGCATCAACAAACAACATAACAGGCAAACATTACAATAATCTGAGGCCTCAGATGGGAGCTTCTCTTTGCGTGTTACTTCATTCTCTGAAGGTACGCTGGGGAGAAGTCCACTGAGTGTTTGAATCAATGAGTTCTTATTCACTTCGGTTGGCTTCTGGATAAACCAAAAGCCTTTGTGTACCAGATGGTTATCTTTACAACTGTAGCTGCCCTGGATGCCATTGGAGGGGGTAGCGGCCGTGCCATCTAACCCTCTGGCTTCGTTGACGCTAGCCAGGGGGTCGAGGAACAGGCCCATACATCAAAGGATTGCATGGAAGATGATTTACAACACACGAAAAGATAGGAACAGGCAGGCAATAAAATGCATTACACGACCCTCGAACGTTCACACTTTAAATGACCCAAAAGGAGAGCAGAAGCAGGCAATATATGCATCACACAAAATACAGGGTAGCCGCGGGGTCTTAAAAGTCAAAAAAATGTCTTAAATTTCATGTTCCTAAATTAATGCCTTAAAAAGTCTTAAATTGCGTTACCCAAGTCTTAATTTTTTAAAGATGGTCTTAAATTTCCTAATAGGATATGTTTTCGTAGTCAACCGGACTGTAACACAAGGGGAAAATGGGGGGCGTTTTGCGTATCGGGGTTTTGCGTAACGTCAGAGAACGTCTCATTTATTGGAGCATGCGCGAACAATACTTTGGGTTTTCGCGCCGGCAATCTCAACAAACATAATCAGTCGAGAGTAGACGCCACATCATGGGGAAGCAGGGCTCTAAAGTCTCACGCATTCGGCGTGAGACACACGCAATTCGACCCATGCACACGCTCACACGCCACACTTCGTATTTCTCACGCAGAGAACTTACCAGGATAGCGCCCACCAACTTGCGCCACTATTTAACAGTGGAACAGGTAGGAATCAAATGGGTTCCCCTTACGAAGGGTGACCAGACGTCCTCTTTTGCCCGGACATGCCCTCTTTTTGAGACACTTTAAAAAAAAAAAATGTGTCCGGGCGGAATTTCAAAATCGTCCGGGATTTTATTAAAGCCTCATACATGTTCACATTGAATTTGCGCCCTCCCCACCTCAGTTCTGTTCGCTTTGCATTGCTGGAAGTGAGTAGGGGGAGTGGTTAAGTAGAGCCTTCAGATTGGACGGTTTGACTTCAGAGTTACCGTCATGTTTTTTTTTGCCATTATTGTTTTATAGCGACAAACATTAACAAATTTCTCCTACAGGGGATTGATAAAGTTCTATCTATTGAGCAGAAATAAACACTTGGTCATACTTTACACACTTTACCACAGCATTGGCCTACTGAATGCCACAGATATATTTTAAGCTTTGGACTGAATGCCACATAAATATATAATTATGTTTTTGCACGTTTGCAACGTTTAAAAGTTCAGGGAAAAGTATAGCCTCTACTGGTGTTGCTTAGGCCAATATCCTTTTGAGGCAGTGTTGTTTCCGAATTTTAGTGTTAAGGGCCAATAATGCTTACTATCATACATTAGTCACCATGTCTGTGGACGGGTTAGGGTTAGGGCTGGCTCCATTTATTACGAAGGAGTTAGTAAAAGAGGTCAACGTATGGAGTCAGAACAGTCTCATTATTAATGAATGCACAGAGAAGGATTCACAAATGTATTTTGTGATTTATATATAAATTACTCTCTTCTCACAAATACATTTCAATGCACACACAAATGGATATCGGCATGTATAAATGTAAAATAAATCCATAAACAAAAATAAGTTTCACAAACATATTTCTGATCAACACACAAATATGTCTTGTTTTAAATAAAGGTAATATAAATCCATAAATATATTAATTTAAAAAAGATTTGCAATTTTCATCAAAAATGTATTTGGATATTGTTACATTTATGTACAAACTGTTAAACTTGAATTTACAAGACGCTTTTCATTTGTGAGCTTGTTTGCTTTTGTGTGTGAAACTGTCTGCATTTATGTGTGGATTTTTGAGACTCTCCTGACGTCGCTAGATTCACAAATGCATTTTTTTCAACAAGGAACTCTCTGTAGCCAATCAGATGCCTCCCTCGTTTTCAGCCAATCACATGGCTGCAGTTCCGACCTCTGAGTCCAGCCTCCGAGCCTCCCGGTTCTCTGTCAAATGTCTACTCTATCGGAAAGAACATGGTTTTTTGAATGATCGTACATAACAATCTCTAGGTGGTGAAGAAGTAAATGCTGCGTCACAACACTTTTTCCATTTAATTTCGACTGGGTTTTGGGTTTATCGGTGCCGTTAAAGTAGTAAACGGCACCGACGTAAAAACCCAGTCACAGCAGTCATGTGGTTGACTGAAAACGAGGGAGGCATCTGATTGGCTACAGAGACTTCCTTGTTGAAAAAAATGCATTTGTGAATCTAGCGACGTCAGGAGAGTCTCAAAAATCCACACATAAATGCAGACAGTTTCACACACAAAAACAAACAAGCTCACAAATGAAAAGCGTCTTGTAAATTCAAGTTTAACAGTTTGTACATAAATGTAACAACATCCAAATACATTTTTGATGAAAATTGCAAATCTTTTTTAAATTAATATATTT
The DNA here is from genome assembly GCF_026213295.1 of Gadus chalcogrammus. Lineage (NCBI taxonomy): Eukaryota > Metazoa > Chordata > Actinopteri > Gadiformes > Gadidae > Gadus > Gadus chalcogrammus. Next base: position 35,648,113 of record NC_079427.1, on the reverse strand, counting down.
ATGGATTTATATTACCTTTATTTAAAACAAGACATATTTGTGTGTTGATCAGAAATATGTTTGTGAAACTTATTTTTGTTTATGGATTTATTTTACATTTATACATGCCGATATCCATTTGTGTGTGCATTGAAATGTATTTGTGATAAGAGAGTAATTTATATATAAATCACAAAATACATTTGTGAATCCTTCTCTGTGCATTCATTAATAATGAGACTGTTCTGACTCCATATCAATGAGGCAAGTGGTGGATTCATTGAAATGGTTGAGGAAATTTGAATGCTGAGAAACTACAGCATTTTGAAAAGAGTTTGTTTGTTTATATTTTATATTGTGTGTTGAAAGTTTGATATTTAAACCAAAAATACAGCTACACTTTCACACCATCACTTTGTGTATTGTTTTTTTAATCTTTTATTATCATTTCTGCGTACATGGTCTTAAGAGACATCAGGCCTCTAGGCTTTGAGTTAGGCCCTCAGTTTGGCTCTTTGATTGGTGAGTGCACACTTATCCTTTGGCACATTCATTAATGTATTGACATGAATGTTTCATATGTTCCAAAAAAACATGAATAACATATGCACGACCGCGTTTTACTACCGCTTAATGGGTGCGATGTAGGTCTTAATTTTCATTGAAGTGGTCTTAAAAAAGTCTAAAAAAGTCTTAAATTTGGGTTGATCAAACCTGGGGAAACCCTGAAATAGTAACAAAACTTAAGTTCATAGATAGACCAAAAACATAACAACATGTAGATTTTCCATCACAATCCCCCCTTTGATTATTTATAATCACAAAATGATGCAACCTTTAAGATTAAAATTATCACTTAATAACAGCATGCATATGTTCATAATCTACTATGTCCGACCATGGCCTCCAAGTACAGATATTTATACCACCGTTCGCTTTTACAGAAGGTAGTATAAAAGTCACCTAACATCACCTGGAAAAATACAATTAAACTTCCATCACACTATCAATCCCATCAGATAGTGGTCCAGGGCTGGCATCCATTCTGAATGATGTCGATTCTGGCCCCATCTCTCCCCAGGCCAGAGACAGTCTTTTGGGCCTGGTTCTGACGTGATTGTGTGTGCAAGGGTGAGTTACTTGCACTTCACCCTGGTTTCAGTGTTGGGGTGACGCTCAAGGGGGTTGGGTCGGAAGTGACCTTTGTTGTTGGTGATGGTGCCCGCTTGCAGTGGCTGGCGTGGGTCTGGGTAGCACTCTTAGCCACCCTGCTGTGATCCACAGGACTTGGAATGATTCCAACCACCTTGGTGAATTCCAGGCACGTCTCCGATAGTAATCCATGTATCGTGGCGTTGCCCTGCCTTGGGCTGTATCTGCAGTTGCCCCGTAGACGTTGTTCTCTACGGGACCACTCTCCCTCTCTACTGTCCCACCACTCCGAGGGTGGTACGCACAATGGTTGCGTGGGTCAATTCTGTTGGATGACTTGGTTCACCAAATGTGAACCATTGTCACTGGAAAATTTCTTTGGGAATCCCCCCTTTTGATAATTATCCACATAAACATTACAATTTATGTCATCTGTTTCCATATATTCAAAAGTCATACAAATAAAAACTAAAAAAACTAAAACAAAGAAACAAGGCTACCTTTTAAAAACATTTCTAAACAAAAATATTCTTATTTGATGTGTCCTGTGTTGATGTGCTGCTTCCGTGATACAAACACATGAGTAGTTGGCAAGCACTTAATGTTTACTACTCTAAACATTAATTGTCAATCCAGTCAGTATTAATAACACACAGTATAACCCAACATTTTAACGGTATTCTTCTTCTTTCCCATTGTACTTCATGATGTCTCTGAGGGACCTACATGGGGTTTGTTTCATTTTTTTTTTCTGAGTAATTATTTCCTTTGGTTTGCTTTGGTATACCCAAGGTTGTTGTTGTGGGCTCCCCATCCCCCCTCTTGACGCATGGACTTTCCCATGTGTCAATTTACCATAATAAGGGAAAGCCCAGGCCTGTAAGCATGGCTTGCTGTTGCGAGCGCACCAAAAACCCTCTACTTTAACTCTGAAAAACATTGTAGCATACATCATGATTATGCTTTTTTGGGGTTCAATTTTAACGTTTTGTGCCTTAATGAATTCTCCCGCTGTCGTACATTTGGACTCTGTCTAACACATTTCTTTAACCTTCAACTTTTCTACTTGTCTATGTTTCTTCAAACCACTTTTCCTGATGACTTTCAAACCTTTCAGATGTCATTTTTAGAAATTATCACACAATTTATACACGGTCCTAGTTACACATTAAATCTCGTCTCTTGTAATATGCGTGAATGCTGTGTCTAGTGCGATACTTTCCGTACACTGCTCTTCTCTCCATCCGCCTCCACCTCTCTCTCTGCTTCCTGCCTCTCATCCGCATCACGGGCTGTCCTTTGAAGTGCCTGTCCCCACGTCTCTCCCGTCTCTGAGACCCTCCTTTGTCTCTTTGTTCAGGCCACTTCAATGTGGCTACACAGGCACCGTGGAGGCCACCACTCTGGTGCTGTTGGTCCTGCTGGACTGTCTCCTTATGTCGTCCAGCAGACCGGTCCGTAGCTCTTCAGGTGGGCCTCCCATGGTCTGTAACTTCATAAAGTCTGATGTAGAGGAGTCGTGACGTGGGGTATTTGCACTGTCTTGGGCCACTGGTCGGGCTGAAAGCAGGAAAAGGAGGAGCGTTGTCCAGGTCCGGATCTATTTGAACAAAACTCGATGCAGATGGGTTATCTTTCTCCCCACCCCTTTCCTTATCTTGTCTTGCCTTACGTTCTCTTCTATCTCTTCTCCTTCCATAACACATACTACTTCCAATCTCTCTCATACGTTCGTCAATTCACCTTGTTGCCATTTTGGCAATAAAACATTAACAAAATATCATAATATAAAAATCTGCATTTTCAATATTAGGCAATACACTTCTGTTGTCCCCGTCACGTTGTCAGTCGGGGGTCAGTCGGGGTCATGTCATGGTTGTGTGATATGGTTGACCATTAAATTGGTTGTGATAGATTGTAAAAATCGAGTATCCACTGTCTACAATAGCCCGTTGTTTACTATAACCATATATAATAACTATATATAATAACCATATATAATATAACATTTAGCTGATCAGGTCGCGTAAGGCTGGTGAGAACCATACAACAATCATTTGGATGTGGTGCTTGCGTGCGTTGTGACGCTGAGACCATTTTGCGTGTGGGTTGTGTTATCAGAGCTGGCAACATTGTGTTTCAGAAAATAGTAGCAAGGCGAGCGTAGCGAGGCGAAAAATTTTAGGCCGGAGATTTTACGTGTTCTGAGATGCAATCTAGGTAAGGACTATAAGGACATGTTTATCTGCAAAGAACTGCAGTATTTTGAGTGTATACTTTCGTCTTTTCCCTGTAGTGTTGCACACAATTATACACAGACGTACACAAAAAAGTTTTTTATTACCCAAACACATAAATTAACATGCAGTACTGACCAAATACAGTATTGACTAAGCAGGTGGATTAAACATTAACACCTGACAAACCTGCAACACATGTGCACAGCCTTATTTAGAACAGATTTACACTCAAGGGAACCTTTAGCCGTGACATGACCATCTGATCAACCCCGACCTCTCACTTTAGCTGGTCATAGGTTGCTGACTTTGCCTTGGCAAGAGTTTTCTTGGAGTACGTCTGCTTGTAGCAGACTGACCCCTTTGCCACCATGAACTGTTTGTGGGTAATGAGGTTACTCAGGGTCTCCATTTGCATACTGGGTCTGAACTTGGTTTTATTTTTTGTGACAAGACTGAAGATGCGTTCACAGTCTGCATTGGAATGAAAGATGCAGAGGATAGCCAGCATCACCCTGCACAGCAAAGGATACTTGAGATGGCCATTCTCATCCTTCAGCTGACTCATCAGATGCCACTGTGTGTCTGGTCTGTCACAGCTGGTGATGCTCTCTGGCAGAACATCCGTTTGGTACGTCATGAATTGACCCTCAAGCTTGTCCATCTCCTCAGCATTCATCCTCAAGCAGGGGAATCTGCCTGTGAAGTACCTGATAGAATTGAAGTCTGCACTGTCCCGTGTAGACATGTCAGCCACAGAAGCATTCAGTAAAACTGGGTCCTTGTAGGGAAACTTCTTGACCATGTACTCCACAGCCTTCACGTAGAAAGCCCTGACAGCGCTGTAGACCTTGGCCAGCTGCAGCTCCTCAAGCTCAGGGTGATCTGCAATGAAGGTTCTTGTGTTATGCCCAATGAACAAGGCCTCATTGCTCTTCTGGTTTCCTGGCTGACTGAATTGTACCTGGTGAACCTCAGCAGCCGCATTGATCACCTCAGGCTTCACAAAACGGTTAAGGAGATCCTTCAGCTGTGTGGTCAAGGTCCTGTGCAGTACATGAATGCAAGGTTGGTCTTGCTGCAGCAGCGTGTTGGCCTCATCAAAAATGGGCAGGTCTGCACTCAAAAAGTAGCAGTAAAGCTTGAATGCTGGGTCCTTCAGATGTTCACATGCCCTCTTCACTCTCTTTTGTGCCCATGTCTTGGGCTGAGTGGCTGCAGTGCTACATGTCTTGGGCTGAGTGGCTGCAGTGCTACATGTCTTGGGCCGAGTGGCTGCAGTGCTACATGTCTTGGGCCGAGTGGCTGCAGTCTTGGGCTGTGTGGTTGCAGCTGCTGGTCTTTTCGTTGCCTGACTGGACTTGGCTAGGTTTTGTTGGCGGAAGAGCCTGCAAATCAAACCCAGAATTGACCTTGCTGCTGCCACTGTGAGTTGGTTTCTCCTTGCTGTGGGTTGACATGTCGCTACCCCTGCTGTGAGTTGCTTTGTTCTTGCTGGTGCTCTGCGTGGACTTGGTCTTGCTGCTGTGCCCAAACTTTGACTGTTCTGATTCAAAGTATTGCAGCAAGGCAGGCCACTGCTGCAACAACCTGCCAATGCATTTCTCTAAAGAGAGCCACCGAGTACTAACATGTTTCACGATCTTTCGCATTTCAACTCCACACAGGTCCTGAAACTCTTTCAGTCCCCGTTTCCTCTTACTGGATTTGTCCAGGTAGAAGAACACATCCACAAGCAGCTCTTCAATAGGCACTGGCAGCTGAGCAGCAGCTTTTTCTGCAGCTAGATGAATCAGATGGCACGGGCATCCCAGCACAGATACTGCACTGTTCTTCTTGTTGATGTGCCCTCCTTGAGTCCTTGCATCACCATGGCATTATCTGCCCCAAAGCTCATGCAGTTGTCCCAAGAAATGTCACGTTTCTCAAGTTCACTGTCCATGAGTTTAAATATGTTCTCACCAGTAGATGCAACATCACACTCCGGCATAGACAACAACACTGTCAGAACACGCCCAAGTCCTGAATCAAAGTACTTGACAACTAGGGGATACAGCTTGCAGTCTCCATAATCTGTGCTCCCATCTGTGGCTAAGGAGTATGGAGCCGTCTTCATTGCCTCCGTGATCACAGAAGCATCTTCCTTGGCAAGGGCTCCTACAATGGCGCTACTCTTTGTGCGACCAGACCCATACTTTCCTGCAATTGCAATCAAAAAAGTATTGCATTGTATTATCATGATTATACTATAGATTAATAAACACACAGTAGATTGTTTCTTTGTTGTAACAATGCTTCTTGGCAATACATCTTATACTGTTGGAAAGCCTGTTTATTTCCTTTTTAAATGGTGCAGCATTTGTAAGGAACATGCATTTGTTGTGGCTGCGTATGGATCTTCCACCCACTCCTGAGGCTCTGGATGGTGTATTAAATGAATAAACTGTAAAATTGCCAATATGTCTTGTTTGTTACTTTTGTTCAATTATCAAATCCACCAAACAACTCAAAACAAGAGTGTTGCTCATCCCACAAATGCATGTTCCCCACAAATGCGGCACCATTTAAAAGGGAAATTAACAGGCTTTCCAACGGTATAATATGTATTGCCAAGAAGCATTGTTACAACAAAGAAATAATCTACCAAAACACAAATTTCTATGTTTATTTATATAATATTAATATCAATATTGATTGATCATGAAATGTATCCTCTGTAGAGTAGGCTAGGCTTGATTTTTTTTTTCACTTTAATATGAGATGGAAAAATATGAGAATATCATATGAGAAATAAAAAAGAAACGGAATCAGTTTTAATCAGCAATAATTAGTTATCATGATTTTAATCAGATTATTAACAAAGGCATTACTGTTACTGTACTGTAGGCCTACTGTACAGACTGTACAGTTTGTAGAGTGTATTGTGAGAGTACATAGGCTACAGGTACATCTATGCTAGGATGCTAGTGATACATTGAGGCTATTTGTCATTTGAGCCTTACCTGCTATTTTTGAGTCTGGAAACATCTTTTTTACCAGTGGCCCAATATGGTCGGCCACCGCGATCGGGATGTTATGTTCCACTAGAATGTCAACCGCCAGCACTTCAGCATTTATGACACTAGTGTCTTTATCAAGAGTTAGGAAACCCGCGATTGGCCTTGTAGGCTCCATCGCCGCTTTGTACGATTGGTGTTTGCCGGTCCTGGTGTGCTTTTCAACATCGTGACGACCACCATGCCGGACGCTGAAATCTGCCTTACACAACATAAAGTAGGCGTGGAAGTCGTCCAGCTTGGACCGTGTGATGATCGGCCATTCAACGTTGTACTCCAGCTTGTAACGCTGTTCAGATACCCGCCTCTTTTTCGACGGAGCTCCAGTAAATTCACCATCCATGTTTGATACCTGTAGACTTTAACTGACAGCTCGCTCCGCAAATTCGCGGCAAAAAACACGTCACATAAATCACATTGATTCGTTTACACATTTATAACAATGTATCATGGAGGCGGAGATCAAACAGATCGACACGCGAGCTGAGGCATCAATGAGCTTAGCCTCATCTCTGCCTTGTTTTCTCGTTGTCTGTCACCACTTAAATATTTTTAGACACTTTTATTATATGTCCTTTCTATCCATAGAAAACGGAATGTATTTCACGTATGTGTATAACCTATTGGCTTTGGAACAAACAGCGGGGACTAAATATTAGCAAGGGGGAGGGACGGCTTGTCACCCCTCATTCGCTAACATTACATTCAGTGTAGTAAGCCCTTGCTCCGTTGATTTCACATTATTTCTCTGAAGATTGTTTAATGTCTTTGTGAAGCCATTTAACATAATACAAGTGGATGTAATAACTTTGAACCCAAGACTGCTTTTTATTGGTGAGCTGATTTTGAGAAATTAAACGTTGCAGCTAAAGTTGTGTTTCTGGTTGCTTATGGTTATGTAGTTGCTATGCTAGCTAACTGGCTAGATAAGGAAACTTTAAATAACCGTTAACGATTTAAATGGAAGAGTTCAATTTGCATGAAATTATAACTAGTTATCCATCTGATGTTATAATCTCCGAGATTACATTTATAGAAACCCTCAGGGTACCTGTGCAACTTCGTATGAAAGAGTTCGTATTCACAGATATTAACAAGAGTTCTCATCACAAGCTAGCAGCTGCCAAATGTATGTACCTTACCTATGTGTGTGTAAAGAATGCAGATATGAAATATGAAAAACAACCAGTAGTCAATGTACAAGATGCCAATTGTATTATATAAATGCTCATCAACAGCGGGAATCCTCAGACTACAAACAGCATAGCATCTTGGTAAAAATAGAGACGGCATTAAAAAAAAAAAAAACCGGCCATTGTATTGACTCTTTTCCGACGCAATGAACGAATCATAAGAGGGCTTATATGTGAGCTTTACGGCTGGTTGGATGTCAACACATGGACGTGGCTGCCTGCTAAAAGATTGACATCGATTTGTTGGGAAATGCGTAGGATATTCAAGTCAAGCGTAGCAGCGTAATTGGGGTCTGGAAATCGTATCTGCTTCGCCAAAATCGTGTATGTTGGCAGCTCTGTGTTATGTGTTATGGTGCTCATACCTCCTCCTTGGACCTGGCCTGCTCCTGCGTCCTGTCAATGCGAATGCCCCCTTCCACCTCTGCCTCTTGGATGATTCACAGTCACTTCACGGGAAGGTGCGAACTGCCAGCCGGCCCTTCCATTGTCTTTGTCGATTCTTTTGGGAGATTCGTTGAACCAAGGATCCATGACGCCACAAGGAAAGCAGGCCTGCCTCTGTGCTTCCCCACTTTCCTGTGGTCGTCCTTGCCGTCCGGCGCCTCCACGAACATAATTTCAGCTTGGTCTCTCCCGGGAATGTCGCCTTGAATACGACCCCACCGTAGGCCCAGTTTGACTTGGCGTGGTTCGCCGATGGGTGATGGGCCATTTCCAGAATGGCTGTAGCGAGGGATTCCCCTCCCACTGCAGCTATGTCTTTAATGTCACTGGGTCTCCATGCACGGAAAACGTATGCCGGACTGCCATAACCCCTGTTGCGCTGTTAGCGGGTGCCTCCTTTGCCGTGAGGTCTGGATAGAGGTTGAATGATGGGGCGGCGGCCTGGGTGTTGTCGTCATACGGTGGAGGTGAAGGGGGATTCGCATGCGGTCCGCCGGTGCAGTCCAGGTCCGGGTCTACATCTCGGGTGAAATCGAGATCAAAAATTCCTACACTCTCTACGCTCTCTGTCCCTGGCTGATTTTTTTTTCTCTATCCTGGCCCCAACAACCGTTTAAGCTAAAACGTTTAAGCCCAGTTTATACCAATATTTCATTATGTTTCTCCCGATCTATTATACATTTTTAGATCCATACACACTATTATTTACTGTTATCTAATATCACCGTAACCTCCTTGTTACTACACATATATACATATTTATTAATGAATGCCTATTATTATTATTTATATATATATATAACACCAACCGCGCTTCAACGTGTTTCTCTTTACCGTTCCCGACGGACTCAAGCTGCCCTTTCTGTTACCTATATAGCCATATATATATTGACGGAACTGGAGCTTTACCGTATGTTCCTATAACAGAGTTTCCTTGAACGAGGCCTAAGTTCAGATATAAGTTTACGTTTACCGAAACATTTATATACCGTTCCTGTAACAGATTTTATTTGGAAGCTTTAAACAGTATTGTGATCTCACCTGCTCAAATTCTTTTTCCTTTGGATACCGTACTGAATACCCCTACTTCATCCCCCACCGACACCCTTTCCTCGACCCCATTAGTCTGGTTACAGTCACCTGGAGGCGAGGTAGAGCTTTGGGACTGAGACCGAATCCTCAGACCTGACTTGGCAGACACCTAGGGATTTTTCACGGGATCTTCAGGTTAGGTATCCCGGACGAGCCCCAAAATTGTCGTGGCAATTTCTCTATCAGAGTTTGCGTCTAAGACAGATGAGATATTTAGATGCAAAAAAGCACACAATACTGTTGACAATTAATGATCATATATATTTGTAATAAAAGTACGAACAAAGATACATCACAACATGCATCAACAAACAACAGAACAGGCAAACATTACAATAATCTGAGGCCTCAGATGGGAGCTTCTCTTTGCGTGTTACTTCATTCCCTGAAGGTACGCTGGGGAGAAGTCCACTGAGTGTTTGAATCAATGAGTTCTTATTCACTCCGGTTGGCTTCTGGAGGGGGTGTGTCCCCCAATAAACCAAAAGCCTTTGTGTACCAGATGGTTATCTTTACAACTGTAGCTGCCCTGGATGCCATTGGAGGGGGTAGCGGCCGTGCCATCTAACCCTCTGGCTTCGTTGACGCTAGCCAGGGGGTCGAGGAACAGGCCCATACATCAAAGGATTGCATGGAAGATGATTTACAACACACGAAAAGATAGGAACAGGCAGGCAATAAAATGCATCACACGACCCTCGAACGTTCACACTTTAAATGACCCAAAAGGAGAGCAGAAGGCAGGCAATATATGCATCACACAAAATAGTAACCAAACTTAAGTTCATAGATAGACCAAAAAAATAACAACATGTAGATTTTCCATCACAGGTCTGCGTGATCCTCTTGGACCTCCTAAAGTCCACAATGATCTTGTTTGTTTTGGTGGTGTTCATTACAGAAAAAATACTAACTTATCCTAACTTAAGTTAGGGACTCAAAGATAGGAGAAATCCCAACTTCCTATTACAGAAGCAGTCCCTAACCTGTTGGCCGTTTCATATCTTATCTTTGGCCTCCTATCTTTTCTTAATTTAGGTAATCCTAACTGTTCTGTCAATCAGATGTTTCGTTCGGCAATCGTTAGGTTATGTCTGCTTCTGCACTCAGAATGTGCATGAGATTGATAGTACGAGTTAATTTTTAAATTAACAGAGATCTTTGTTAATAACGGCAAGCTAGTAGCAGTACTACGGTCATGGCTGGTATTGGTACTGAGAACAAGAAAAGGAGCAATAAAGTAGTAAAGTAGTTATTCCACCAAATTCAAAATTAAATGTCTTTGCAGGCGATAAAATTAAATTAAAATATGATCAGGAAAATGTAACCAATCATTATGCGGTCTCGGTAGCCTTTCAGGCATCACGTTTCTGTTGTGATGTTCCTCGTCTTCATTGTCATACAGACCTACTAGCAATGCTGCTGCCATTATTTTCAGTTGACAGTTATTTTGAATTTAGGACAGGGTGTATGGTAGAGGTGTAACGATACATGTATTCGTATTGAACCGAATCGGTACGGACGTCACGGTTCCGTGCATGGATTTACAAGAAGAATATACAGTATAAAATTAAATTACACTGCCGTGCAAATTAATTAATGTATTGCTGAACTAATGTTAGATCCGCGATCTTCAGGGACCACTGAGATGCCTGAAAGGGTGCCGGCAAGTTAGAGCTACACACGCAGTCCCTTGATTGGTCGACAGAATCGCACTTCCGTGCGACAGGGGATAATAAACAAAGACATTATCCGCGATTCCGCAAGGTATTTCTGGACAACGACGAAAGCTTAGTTTTTTGAAGGAAATGTCACACAAAAGTTGGCCGTCCTTCTTGGACGTTCTACAGGGTTGATCTTTGCTCATTGTGCGCGTTCTTTTTGGATTTTTTAGGAGGCTACACTATGTCGGGCTGCTATGAAGTCACAATGCTAACGTAGCTGCCGCGGCTATTGCGATCCGGTTTAACCTTTAATAGGTCCATGGGTTTAACCCCCCCCCCCCCCCCATAAGGGTACTGTGGGCGGTGGAAACGCGAGCCGTAACTGAGCTGCGCTGAAAGCACCTTCACTACTCCACCAAACCGCACCGAACCGTCCCGCACCCTCACGTGGAAATGCGCCATAAGGGTACTGTCGGCGATGGAAATGCGCTAACGTAGCTGCCACGGCTATCGCAATCCGGTTTAGCCTTTAATAGGTCCATGGGTTTAACCCCCCCCCCCCCCCACCATAAGGGTAGCCTACTGTGGGCAGTGGAAACGCGAGCCGTAACTGAGCTGCACCGACCCACACCTTCACTACTCCACCAAGCCACACCGAACCAACCCGCACCCTCCGGTGGAAATGGTCAAATTCTGTGTACTTTGCAGTTTCATAAATAAGACTGAATTTCAGTTTTATAACTGATTGTCTTATTTTGTTTACAAGTTACGGATGGAGTCTGGAGGTAATGTGGGGTACTTATTGTTTACTGTTAAATCTTAGATTACACAGTTCAGGCTGTTGCTGCTAGCTCAGGGGAGAGACTGTATGACACTAGTGCCACGTTTCCACTGCAGGGTGCGGTACGGTTCGGTTCGCAAAGGTGCGGAACGGATTGCGTTTCCACCGCCAAAAATGGGCGTGACCCGGACTGAGCCGTACTCATTTTGCCCTCGTCTTCAGTACTCCTCCGTTGGGGTACTGAGACGCCTGAAAGGGTCCCGGAAAATTCGAGCTACACACCCCCTCCGTTGATTGGTCGACAGTCACTTCTGGGCGACGTGTGGATAAAAACAAACAAACAGTAGCCTCCAGTAGCTTGCATTCGGAGGTTGATTAACTGCCACAGGCCTTGACATTAACGGTTGCCCGGTTGCCCGGGGCAACTAAAAGTAATATTTGGGCAAGTTGAGATTGAATTCTGGTTGGTATAAACTGCAGAACAACCTTTTGTTCCGCAAAATAAAACAAAATAGAACTATTTGCAATTGATCAGCGCGCTGTCTTCTCTTCTCTCGGAAAGCGAGTTAACAGACATGCATTGCTTCAGCGCGAATATAGCCCCGCCTTCTGTCACTTACTCGCAGTGCGGTCTCTGGCAGTGATTCAAAAGTGTTAGCTAAAGGTTAGCCAACACAGCTAGCATCTCAAGTGCAGCGCCTCTGCGAACGGTTTAGGTAGAAGGAAAATGGAGTAGTGATGGTGGAGTGCGGTTTGGAAGTACTTTGGATTTATGCAAATTACCAAGGAAAGTCATATGCAAGAACACTGTTTTGGGTTTCATAACTGTGCACATGCACAGAAATAGCGATCTTTTTCACGAAATTGAACCCTCACAAACTATATATTACATGAAACCTGAGCCTCCACTTACTCCAACAGTCCAAACCTTATCATTCTGTGATTAAAACTCGCAAATAAGAACTTAAGACGAAACGTCCCCTTTTCTTTTAACAACCAAATATGAAGTTTTACCTTTGTGATTTTTGTCCACAAATTTGATTCTGATCGAAAACCATCATTAACAGATAATCCAGTGTCTGGGACAAATTTTGCAACTAAACATGGTGTTTTCAATCAATGAATAAGAGAAGGTTTCTTAGGAAATAGGTAAATTGCCTTCAATCAGAAAACATATTCTTCAGCGCACTCTAGTGGCCATATGTGTATTTGCGAGTGTTTGGCTTGGTGCATTCGATTTATATTTGCCGTGAACTTTAAATAGAAGTGTCAAGTGTCAAAATTGTAAGATATCTAACTTTATTTGTGTCTCATAGTAAGACAGCGCTCCCAACTGATAACGACCAAATGATAATTATTTCAGGTGGAAATGTTATCTTCCACTTATGCTGTGTTCCATGGCTTTATTCACTTTAACCAAGTATTATCCCCATTGAATATTTCACTTGCACAACAATCTTTCATTTGGCACAAAGATGACATTATCGCCCTTTCAGTTGTGGAGATATACTCTATTTACTTTGGGTATGTTCTTTACTGAAAAAAACTTTTCACCTGAAAATGGTATAGAATATATATGTATATATATATATATATATATTCTATACCATTTTCAGGTGAAAAGTTTTTTTCAGTTTTTATTATTATTTTTTCCAGGTATAGTGTCGAAGTTAGAAAATCCAGTATCGTGACTGACAACACTACTAGAAACGCGATTGTGATTATTCAGTTAGAGCTACA